>NC_088870.1:1337011-1379511 GCF_032884065.1 Artemia franciscana | reverse complement strand
TTTGATCAGACGATTTTGAGAAATAAGGGGTGGGGAAGGAGGCCTAGCTGCCCTCCAATTTTTCGGTTACTTAAAAAGGCTACTAGAACTTTTAATATTCAACGAACGTTTTTATTAGTAAAAAATATACGTAACTTAAGAATTAACTTACGTAACAAACTTTTATATTCTTATATTTTTATTATGTGTACGAGGGGGTTTGTACCCTCGTTAATACCTCACTCTTTACACTAAATCGTAAGTTTTGTTCCAATTCTTTAAGAATGACCCCTGAATCAAATAGGCCGTAGAATAAATAGTTGAAATCACTAAAAATATTTTAGCATAAAGAGCGAGGTATTTATCTCCTCCTAAATACCTCGCTCTTTATGCTAAAGTATTTTTAGAACCCTTCATATGCGTAATAATCTCTGTTTGTTTTAAATTTCAATGCTATTCCTTACTTTCATTTGAAAAAACGTTTTCATGTTTATTTTTTCATTGTTTTTTTTTTTATAGTAATGCTAGAAAATCCTGCGCCCTTTTCATTGAATTTTTTCCCCCATGGCATATTTCTCCAAGGAAAGATCCTCCCACATAGCCCCCTCCCTCAACCCTACCCCCAAAACCAAAAAAATCCCCCTGAAAACGTCTGTACACTTCCCAATAACCATTATTATATGTAAACACTGGTTGAAGTTTGTAACTTGCAACCCCTCCCCCAGGGACTGTGGGGGAGTAAGTCATCCCCAAAAACATAGTTATGAAGATTTTCGACTATGCTCAACAAAATGGCTATCTCAAAATTTTGATCCGTTGACTTTGGGAAAAAAATGAGCGTGGGAGGGGGCCTAGATGCCCTCCAATTTTTTTGGTCACTCAAAAAGGGCACTAGAACTTTTCATTTACGTTAGAATGAGCCCTCTTGTGACATTCTAGGACCACTTGGTCGATACGATGACCCCTGGGGAAAAAAAAAAAAAACAAAAAAACAAACAAATAAACACGCACCCGTGATTTGTCTTCTGGCAAAAAATGCAAAATTCCACATTTTTGTAGATAGGAACTTGAAACTTCTACAGTAGGGTTCTCTGATACACTGAATCTGATGGTGTCATTTTCGTTAAGATCCTACGACTTTTAGGGGGTGTTTCCCCCTATTTTCCTAAATAAGGCAAATTTTCTCAGGCTCGTAACTTTTGATGGCTAAGACGAAACTTGATGAAACTTATATATTTAAAATCAGCATTAAAATGCGATTCTTTTGATGTAGCTATTTATATCAAAATTCAATTTTTTAGAGTTTTGGTTACTATTGAGCCGGATCGCTCCTTACTACAGTTCGTTACCACGAACTGTTTGATATATATATATATATATATATATATATATATATATATATATATATATATATATATATATATATATATATATATATATATATATATATATATATATATTTATATATATATATATATATATATATATATATATATATATATATATATATATATATATATATATATATAACGAAAGTTGATGATGAACACTGTATATGTGTTCGAAATATCCAGTTAAATAATTTTATATTTCACTGTCAATAAAAAGGTATCAGCCCCTATTTTGAACTGTTTTACTTTCGTCCTGGAAAGGCAGTGTGGTCTTCGAAGTTATCTATATATATGTATATATATATATATATATATATATATATATATATATATATATATATATATATATATATATATATATATATATATATATATATATATATATATATATATATATATATATATATTCTGGCCGTAATCAATTTCTTACCTATAAATAGGGCTGTTACTACCCTTATTACCGTCTGCTTTGTACCATAGGACAAGAAGTAGTGAATCGTTTTTATCTTCCGGTTGTAAAGGACATGGCAGAGTGGCACTACCTCTAATAACAGCTTGGATATGAGCTATAAAAGAAAAAAAAACAATAAGAAAATTATGTACCAATAGATGTAACTGTAAAACAACTTTGATTGCTTTCTATGCGTAATTTGTAAACTTGTCATTTTTATTTTCCCTGGAAAGAAATATGATTTTTTGATGAGGTACTAGCTGTAACTGCTCATAAAACAGTTCGTGGTAACGAACTGTAGTAAGGAGCGACCAGGCTCAATAGTAACCGAAACTCTAAAAACGGAACTTTAATACAAATATTACATCAAAAGAATTAAATTTTAATGCTAATTTTAAATATATAAGTTTCATCAAGTTTAGTCTTATCCATCGAAAGTTACGAGCCTGTTGCCTTATTTTAGAAAATAGAGGAAAACACCCCCTAAAAGCCACAGAATGTTAACGAAAATTACACCATTCTATTTAGCGTATCAGAGAACTCTACTGTAAAAGTTTCAAGTTCCTATGTACAAAAATGTGTAATTTTGTAATTTTTGCAAGAAGCCAGATCACGGATGCGTGTTTATTTGTTGTTTTTTTTTTTCTCAGGGGTAATCTTATCGACCCCGAGGTCCTAGAATGTCACCAGATGGCTCATTCTAACAAAAATTAAAGTTCCAGTGCCCTTTTTAAGCAACCAAATAATTGGAGGGCACCTAGGTCCCCCTCCGACGCTCATTTTTTCCAAAGCCCCCAGATCAAAATTTTGAGATATCCATTTTGTGCAGCATAGTTGACAATTTGATAAATAAACCTTTGGGGATGACGTAATTCAACACAGTCTCTAGGGGCGGGCTGCAAGCTACAAACTTTGACCATTGTTTACTTATAGTGATAGATGGCTCATTCTAACAAAAATTAAAGTTCCAGTGCCCTTTTTAAGCAACCAAATAATTGGAGGGCACCTAGGTCCCCCTCCGACGCTCATTTTTTCCAAAGCCCCCAGATCAAAATTTTGAGATAGCCATTTTGTGCAGCATAGTTGACAATTTAATAAATAAACCTTTGGCGACGACATAATCCCCCACAGTCTCTAGGGGCGGGCTGCAAGCTACAAACTTTGACCATTGTTTACATATAGTAATGGTTATTGGGAAGTCTGAAGACGTATTCAGGGGAATTTTTCACGGCGGGGGGAGGGTCATAGGGAGGTGGTTACGTGGAAGGATCTTTCCATGGAGGAATTCATCATGAGGGAAAAGAACTTCTATGAAGGCAGCGTAGGATTTTCTAGCATTATTTAAACGAAAATAAATGAGAAAAAAAATTAAAAAAAATGTTGTTTCAACTGTAAGTATGGAGCAGCATTAAAACTTGAAACGAACAGAAATTATTACGTATATAAGGGGGTTTGTCTCCTCCTCAATACCTCTCTTTACGCAAAAAGTATTTTAGTAATTTCAACTATTTATTTTACGGCCTTCTTTATTCAGGGGTCATTCTTAAGGAATTGGAACAAAATTCAAGCTTTAGTGTAAAGAGCAAGGTATTGACGAGGGGGCAAAACCCCTCATATTCGGAATAAAAACATACAGATATAGAAGTTCGCTATGTAAGTTAATTCGTAAGTTATGCATATTTATGACTAATAAAAACATTCGTAAAAAAATAAAAAGTTCTAGTTACCTTTTTAAGTCACCAAAAATTGAACGGCGGCTAGGCCTCCTCCTCCACCCCTTTTTTTCAAAATCGTCCGATCAAAACCATGAGAAAGCCATTTAGCCAAAAAAATAATTAATATGCAAATTTATTTTAATTATTCATGTACGGTGAACCAAAATCAAAACATGCATTAATTCAAAAACGCTCAGAAATTAAATAAAAAGAACAAGTGTTTTCAACAGAGAGTAAGGAGCGACATAAAAACTTAAAAAGAACAGAAATTATTCCGCATATGAAAAGGGATGTCCCCTCCTCGACACCTCATTCTTTACGCTAAATTTTTTTAATGTTTCGAAAGGTAGAGTTGTGAGAAAGAGTCAAACTTCAGCGGAAAGAGCGAGGCATCGAGGAGAGAACAACCCCTTTCATGTGCAGAATAATTTCTTTTCATTTTAAGTTTTAACGTTGCTCCTTACTTTCTGTTGAAAAAACTTGTTTTTTATTTAATAAAGCTAAAGACTCAACTATTCTTTATGGTAATGGTGACTTTCATGTTCAAAAAACATGAAATCGTAGAGCCCCAGAACAATAACATGTTAAACACATGTAAAGGGAATATAAACCACTATTTGCTTAGTTTTGAGCAGCCTATACCAAATAACGCTAGCCTTTAGAGGATATTAAATAAAAAACTAGTTTTTTTAACTGAAAGTAAGAAGCGACATTAAAACTTAAAACGAGCAGAAATTACTCCGTGTACGAAAGTGGCTGCTCCCTTCTCAACGCTCCGCTCTTTACGCTAAAGTTTGAGTCTTTCTCTCAATTCTACTTTATTAAACAGTAAAAAACTTTAGCGGAAAGAGCGGGGCGTTGAGAAGGGAAAAGCCCCTTTCATACACGGAGTAATTTCTGTTTGTTTTAAGTTTTAATGTCGCTCCTTACTTTCAGTTAAAAAAACTAGTTTTTTTATTTAATTTCTGAACGTTTTTGAATTAATGCATGTTTGATTTTGGCTCTCCGCACATAGATTATTAAAATGAAATTTGCATATTAATTCTTTTTTGGGCTAAATGGCTTTCTCTTAGTTTTGATCAGACAATTTTGAAACATAAGAGGTGGGGAAGGAGGCCTAGTTGCCCTCCAATTTTTTGGTTACTTAAAAGGGCAACTAGAACTTTTAATTTTTAACGAGCGTTTTTATTAGTAAAAAATATACGTATCTTAAGAATTAACTTACTTAACAAATTTCTACATTCTTATATTTTTATTATATATATGAGAGGGTTTTTCCCCTCGTTAGTACCTCGCTCTTTACACTAAATCTCAAGTTTCGTCCCAATCAGAAAGGCCGTGGAATAAATAATTGAAATTACTAAAAATACTTTAGCAGAAAGAGCGAGGTAGTTAGGAGGAGAAGAGCCCCTCATATGCGTAATAATCACTGTTCGTTTTAATTTTTAATGCTACTCCTTACTTTCACGTGAAAAAAACTTTTTTTTGTTTATTTTTTCATTGTTTTTTTTATAGTAATGCTAGAAAATCCTGCACCCTTTTCATTGAATTTCTCATCTCCGATAACATATTCCTCCAAGGAAATATCCTCCCACATAGCCCCCTCCCGTCAGCCCCCCCAAACCAAAAAATACCCCTGAAAACGTCTGTACACTTCCCAATAACCATTACTGTATGTAAACACTGGTCAAAGTTTGTAACTTGCAGCACCTCCTCCGGGGACTGTTGGGGAGTAAGTCATCCCCAAAGACATAGTTATTACGGTTTTCGACTATGCTGAATAAAATGGCTATTTCATAATTTTGATTCGTTGACTTTGGGAAAAAAGACCGTGGGAGGGAGCCTAGGTGCCCTCCAATTTCTATAGTCACTTAAAAGGGGCACTAGAACTTTTCAATTCCGTTATAATGTGCCCTCTTGCGACATTCTAGGACCACTTGGTCGATACGATGACCCCTGGGGAAAGGAAAAAAACCAAAAAACAAATAAACACGCACCCGTGATCTGTCTTCTGGCAAAAAATACGAAATTCGACATTTTTTAGATAGGAGCTTGAAATTTTTGCTATACGGTTCTCTGATACGCTGAATATGATGGTGTGATTTTCGTTAAGATTTTATGACAGTTAGGGGGTGTTTCCTCCTATTTTCCAAACTAAGGCAAATTTTGTCAGGCTCGTAACTTTTGATAAAAAAAGACTAAATTTGATGTATATTTAAAATCAGCATGAAAATCCAATTCTTTTGATGTATCTTTTAGCATCAAAATTCCGTTTTTTAGAGTTTCGTTTACTATTGAGCCGGGTCGCGCCTTACTACAGTTCGTTACCACGAACTGTTTGATAAGTGGATAGTAGCCCAATCTCGTTTGTGGTTCATATTTCTTGAGATAAAAAATTACGTGAATTTCTTATAATTTTATCGATTCCATTGTCAATAGTTCTTTATTTAGTCACCGCTTGGAGACATAGAAAAATTATCCTACATTTTTCTGTAAGTAATTTTTTGCCTCTTCTTTTAGTTTGCCACCTAACACAGAAATACTACCCCGTAAGTACTGAGAGGGACATTCAATATTTCAAGACAATCAGTTTCAAATAGTATTACAAATCATATTATCTTACATTTCTCCCATTCTTCCTTTTTGTCACTTATTTTCAGATGCGTAGCAAAAAAATAAACAAAATTTTAGCTGTCTTTCTAGCTTTCAGTAAAATTCAATTGACACTCTTGTCTTTTGGAGGGTTTGTGGTGCATTAGCACCATAGTGATTTTTGCAATATAATGTAAAGTCCCAAACGCAAAGTAATTTACGGATCATAAGATAAACTTTTAAAAGTATAAATTTTCTGGATATGACAACGAATGGTCACGAAGGTATATTTCAGTACACTTGATCATAATTTCAAGGACACTTGAGCACATATCCTCAAATACCCAGATATTTAAATTCTTTGAAGCAACAAAAAAATGATTTTGATGACACTCAGCATTCTCTCACTTCCGGACAAATTAGCTGTCTCACAACGGACAAACTATGTTAAGAGCGGATTGTTCCAAAGATGAAAATAATTTTTACCCTGTTCACAAGAAATTGATTAAAGACCCCTCTCCCGTTCTTCCAGACTAGGGGTTTGGTGCGATCATCCCTGGGGATAAAAACAGCTATACATCCTTAATTCTTTTTCTGGTACAAAATACAAAATTATACATTGTGTAGATAGAAGTTAGAAAGCTCTACAAGAGAGTTCTCTGATATTTTAAGCCTTCTAGCATGACTTTCATTAATGTCTCTCAACTTTTCCGGATGTTTTCTCCCTTTTTTGGAAATCAGGTAAATTTTACCAGGCCAGTAGATTTTGATGGGTGATATTATGAATTTTATGCATTTGGAATCAGCAATAAATCAAAAAGGATTGACGCATTAATTGTTATCAAATACAATTTTATGTAACTTCGGTTATTATTAGGCTCAATTGCTCCTTGCTTACAGTTCTTCACCGAAAACTGTTCAAAAAAGAAGCCCAGAATTGGAGAAAATTGTGGTTGAAAAAGGATTCAGATAGACAATATTAGTACAAATATTTCGCTTTTGATATATTTGCTAGAATTTTTACAGAAAAATAATGAGTAGAAAACGACTAATGAAACAGTTTTAGATTAGCGCGGTCTTTTATACGAAGCCCTTTTATAGGGATGTGCTTAGCGTCTTTTCAATCGGTTCAATATCCCTTTCAACTTACCCTGAGAGTTTCAATTTAATGCGCTCAACCATTCTTGGATATCGTACAAGCCTCTCTTTTCCATCAAAAGCATATTTTTAAACAATTACCTGTTCATTTAATTTACGGCTTTTTCCCAGGGGCATGTAGAGGCTATGTCATCCCCGGAGGCATGTTTATTGGACTTTTGATTTATTTTAAACAAAATAGCTATGTAAAAATTACGATCAAATGTTTTTAAGAGTACGGGAGCCGGTTACAAAAGAACGGCAAGGGACAGGTGCTGGTTACCTTAGGATAACATTTAAACCTTATAACGAGTTAAATGACCATAGATTTTCAATCGAATGAGCCGCTTTTGAAGTTTGTAGGATGAACCCATCCATATGAAGTAGTTTTGGAAAAAATCATAATACTAATAATAAATCTACAACACTCAATAATAGAGCGGTGGATCTGATTACCACTCTATGGGAATGACTGTGCGTAATTGCCTCTAATGGATAAGGTACGTTCACAGCTCCCTGTTATCACATGAATCTTATGGTTTTTCCAAGAGTTTTTTCACTGTCAATGTAACGCTTAATGTTACGTTCGGTCGAAGGTGTGACCCTTGCCTCCCAAATTTTGCCGGTACCGAGATGAATTTATACATAATGGCACGCCTGGAATTAATATTCGCGTGTTAACCTATTTTGAACAGTTTAATTTTAGCTCAAATGTTTTGAAAGGCAACAACACAACAGCAAACTAAAATGTGACATTTTGCTGTTTTCTTTTCGGGAAGGATGACCATGGATACACATTTATTTATAATTTTGTTTTACTATTATGGCGTCTAGCTGCATCTTCCATATTCTCGGCAATTTTATCCATGGCCTCCACTTCATACCTCCTTAGTTCATATTTTATTGCTTTCTCCAATTTTTTTATATTCCTTTTGTTTTCATATGATCTACCAATAAGATAATTCTTGTACAGACCCCTTCTTCTCTCTATTAAATATAAAGCTTTTTCACTAATATTCCTAGCTGCAGTCTTAACTCTCTTACCTAAGACTCCATCAGCAACTTCACAAATTGTTTTTCTTAATTATTCCAACCATCTTCCGTATTGTCAAATGTTTAACTCTCAAGTTTGGTATTTGACCATTTCTGGAAAGTTGGTCTCTAATTCTCATCCTGGAGTCTACCAAAATGATAACTTCCTGGGAGGTAGTTACCCTTCCGAATTTCAGCTTTAAGTTAACCCTAGACAATACTAGATGGTGATCTTTACTTTTAAGATCATATACCCTAGTATACTCCTACATACCCTAGTATCTTGCATTGATCATGCCAGTCGTCGGTTTACTATAACAAAATCTATAAGGTTTGTTGTCTTAATGTAAACTTATGGGCCAATTTATGACCAAACACGGTATTGGTTATAACTAGATTGTTATGCCTACAAAATCACCAATGTCTGTAGCCATTACTGTTTTCTTTTCCTCTATCAAATTTTACCTAGGCTAGGATACCATCTATCGCTATTTCTACCGACCTGTGCGTTAGAAAATGCCATATTTCTACCTGGTACCATGTCTGTTTGTTCCTGTAAGTGTAAGTAAAATTCATCTGAGTCACTAGTTTCTCCGTCAGTTGGTTCAACGGGGGTATATACTACTATAACTGATACCCTGAACTTTATAGTCATAAAATGAACAATTAGTATTCTATCATAAAAACTTTCCCCAGCCTAAACAAGAATACTTAGCAGCTTCCTTATTCATCATGAGCCCTACTCCCTTTCTATGTAACACATCTTCCTGCCTGAATAAACAAATTCTATATCACCTAATATCATGCTTCCTGTCCTTGGGATATGGGTTTCTGAACTCCTAATAAGTCCATTTCGAACCGTCTGAATTCGTCAATCGAAATGTCGATACGACAGTCATTTTTTACCGCGCAGCTCGGTAGAAATAGGGATAGATGGTATATTAGCCTAGGTAACTTTGGTGTAGGGAAATTTTCTAATAAAAACACCATTTTCTACCGGAGACCCTGTCTATTTGCTCCTCTAACGGTAAGTAAAATTCATCTGAGTCACTAGTTTCTCTGTCAGTTGGTTCAACTGGGGCAGATACTACTATAACTGATACCCTGAACTTTTTAGTCATAAAATGAACAATTAGTATTCTATTATTAATACCTTCCCAGCCTAAACAAGACTTAAGAGCTTCCTTATTCATCATGAGCCCTACTCCCTTTCTATATAGCCCACCCTTCCTGTCTGAGTAAATAAATTCTATATCACCAAATTTCATGATTCCTACCCTTTGGATATGAGTTTCTGAAACTCCTAATTAGTTCAGTTCAAATCGTTTGAATTCGTTAGTCAAATTTTCGATAAGATAGTCATTTTTAACGTCATAACATTCCAAGTTCCAATTTTGGTTGTTTAAATCGTTAAAATTGTATTGGTCTCAGGAAAAGCAATAATCCCGGATATTAGTGCAGGACGGGGATCACAAATCTTCTCATTTGTTTGGATTTTGTGGAAATCGCAGATATTGGCAAATAACTAACTTTATTGTTTGTCGGGTATTTGATTTTAATTCTTTCAATTTTTGATCTTTTATTGAATTTTGTTTAATTTTTTGGCAGTTTTTATCATTGGTTTGTTGTACTTTTCGCGCTTGTTTTTTGGTTTTTTGTTTTTTCCTTGATCGTGTTATTTTGTTCGCGCTGAAGAAGAGAGGCGGTTGGTCTCTCGAAACATTCGCTTTCTGTTTTTTCTATGAGGGGGTTTGCCCCCTCGTCAATACCTCACTCTTTACGCTAAAGTTTGAATTTTGTTCCAATACTTTAAGAATGATCCCTGAATCACAAAGGCCGTTTAATTAGAATAAATAGTTTTTTTGAAAGTACTAAAAATACTTTAGCGTAAAGAGCGAGGTATTGACGAGGAGGCCAGCTCCCTCATATACATAATAATTTCTATTCATTTTAAGTTTTAGTGTTACTCCTTACTTTCAGTAGATTTTTTTTTATTTGATTTCTGATCGTTTTGCTGGGAGAACTGGCGCCCCCTTCCTGGAAAATATTCTTCCCCCATGAGACATTATTCCATGGAAAGATCCTCCCACGTAACTCTCTCCCCACGAATTCCAACCCCCACCAGAAAAAATTTCCCCTGAAAACGTCTGTAAACTTCCTAATAACCTATACTATATGTAAACAGTGGGTAAAGTTCATAACTTGCAGTCCTTCCCCCGGGAACTTTGGGATTCAATCGTCCTCGGAGACATAGATATTAGATTTTTTGACTATGCTGAACGAAATGGCTATCTCAAAATCTGATTTGGTGACCTAGGGAAAAAATGAGCCTGGGAGGGGGCCTGGTTGCCCTCCAACTTTTCGATTACTTAAAAAGGGCACTAGAACTTTTAATTTTCGTTCGAATAAGCAATCTCCCGACATTTTAGGACTACTGGTTTGATGCGATCACTGATGCGATCAAAAAAACAAACAAATAAACACGCATCCGTGATCTTTCTTCTGGCAAAAAATACAAAATTTCACATTTTTGCAGATAGGAGCTTGAAATCTCAACAGTGGGGTTCTCTGATACGCTGAATCTGATGGTGTCAGTTTCTTTAAGATTCTATGATTTTTAAGGGGGTGTTTCCCACTTTTCTCGGAAATAAGGCAAATTTTCTCAGGTTCATAACTTTTGATGGGTAAAACTAAACTTGATAAAACTTCTGTATTTAAAATCAGCATAAAAAATCGGTTGTTTTTATGTGTCTATTGGTATCAAGCTGGTAAAGTTTCAGTTACTATTGAGCCGGGTCACTCTTTGCTTATAGTTCGTTGCCCCAAACTGTTTGACAAGCAAGAAACTCTACCAAACTCTACAAAAAAAGCTTCTCGCGAAAATGTATAATGCTGTTGTTCTTACCCATGTTTTGTACTTAGCTCCGTTCACATTATTCTGAATGAAAGTGATAAGAAGCAGATTAGAAAGCTATTTTTTCGTTATGAGAAGTTTCTTCTGAGTGTTCCGGTATGGTCCCGTAACACCGTACTGAAACAATATTACGGAGTTCTCGACCCAATCGTACAGCTGGATAATTTATATGTAAACTTGTCGTCAAAAGAGGTTTGCCACCCTTGGAGTGGCTTACCTTTTTGAAAAGTCTATTTTTTAATATGTCTTCCTTTTTTTCTTTTTTTTATGCTCTATCACCACCTTTGTGTTATTCATGGGTTATAAAATACAATCATTCATTCATTCATAAATACAGACTATTAAAATAAACTAAGTATTGTATATAGCCTAGGGGAGGGAGCTGAAACGCAGTTATACTGGGACACAATTACCTCGATAAATGTGTCCCTGTCCCCCTTATTGCCTGGATATAGGCCTGGGCATGGTACGAAAGTCAACTTATCTGCTTGGACTTCACTCTTGGAATGATATACTGCTTGGAATAACTGACTTGTGTCGAAAAGCAAGTGCAAAAAATAGTGTAAAACAACAAAAATAAGAAAGTTTTGCATAACGCCTACGGCTATATCCAGGCATTAGGGAAGGGGCATTAGAGTGGGATTACAATTGTGCTGGCAGCAAATACTACATTTGGAAAAAGTGTCAAATGGGGAATCTGATTGGGTTATAATTTTTTTTATTGTAGTGTTTAACTAGGAAAAGGTATATTGCCCTAAGACTAACAAGAGAAGGATACAGGATAAAGATTGTTTTAATTTTAATTATTTTTTAATTTTTGATTACCACTGGTTTTTCACGATCGGGGGTGGGGCGGCTATTTTCGTTGAAAATGCCTTTTTAGTATTTTATTGGAAAAAAACGACTAATTTTCTCCTAAAGTGTGAAAAATATGTTTTTCGTCCCCACCCCCATCTTGATTTCCCTGAATTGACGGCACGTTTGCAGCCATAATCACAATTTACAGAAACAAAATTACCTTCTTTCCCGTGACTTAGATGGAGGGCGAAAACTACAAATGCCAGATGGCATTGAATCATAGCTAGTAAAGGGAATGAACACTATTTCATTACTCAATAAGAGCTGTTCAACAATCAACCAAGAACTGAAAATTTCAAAACATCTTAAGCGAAAATACCCGCATCTTCAAGCTGCCGAAACTCATCTCGGGTTCTTGTAAGAACAATTAATTTATAAACGCTGACTCTAACACAATATCTATCCATGTTTAAAACCGGCTGACCTGGAAACAGAAATCCGGGACGGAGTCGACACGAATCTGGTTAGTCTTATAAAAAGAACCAAGCAGTCTAAAATTGAAAACAAAGTCAAATTATTGGTAAGAAAAAAAAACATTATAGACAATTTGCAAAATGCTGCTGATGAAATATGAGTGTATATGCAGCTCAAAAATATAACCCAATTGGCTTTGCTAACAAAGACCTAGTATAGCCAGCTCTTTAGCTATTATTAAATTAAAGCAGACTTTCACTAGTGTCACTGATATCGCATCTAAAACCTTAACACGTCTGAAATAATTGCTAAAAACGGTTTAGTATGCTGCGATGTAATATGCTGCTGACTTGACATACATCTTGGAACTCCACGTGTGTCACATAATTCCACCATACTTAGCACAATTTCCAAAATTTTTGGAACACTCCCAAATTGCTTGGCACATTTTTACTACGTATGGCGCACGCCACCTGGTGTATATTATTCCTGAGATTGGCCACCCCTCGTTATGCTGTTCTTGAAGAGGAGATCAGCTGGGCACCGTAGATAAGGAGGAGCATATTGAACGCACATTTCCCTGCTTGTTATACCTTTACAACATTCGTAGATAAGGTCTCACTTGTCTAAAACTGTCTAGTTTATTTTTCTTGGTGGTTGGAACCCTTACTAAGGCTCAAATATTCCACGTCCCTCTTTCTTTCTCTCTTTGGCAATTTTCACTATTTTCTATTTTTTGATTTCTTAAAAGATTTTTTAAATATTTAGTTATGTTTTTGTTATGCTCTTTTGCATGTGGAGCTTAACTCTTATCCAGTATTTAAATTTCTCCTTATCTAAAAAATATATTACAGCAGAAGTTTCAAAGCTGATAAGACCTTAAGTGAGAATTGTGTTCCAGTCCAAAGTTCATGCAAATTTAGGGTCAGCTTTATCGGGGCTCAGAACTAGTTTTATGCATTTTAACAACATTGGAAAATCTTTCTTTTATTCAGAGTTCATTTATTTAATAAGAATTAGAACTGAGAAAAACACCGTCGTAGCTCCCCCTCAAGACTGAATGTCGGGGAACATAGGGAAAAAAAGTGCGTCAACAATTTTAACGTTCAAAAAATACTTTTTTTTTACTTAACAGAGCAAATTTACTGGATAATCAAAGAAAATTTAATTAGAATAGAGTTTGAATTTCGGTACTTGTCTGTTATCCAGAACATACTCTAGTGAAAATGACTTAATCATAATGAAATATGCATGGTTTACTCAGACCAAAGAATGTAATATATGCATGGTTTACTCAGACCAAAGAAAGAAAACTTCTTGAGAGTGTTTTGGATGAAAGACAAACTCCTGAATTTCTAGTAACTTTGTTTTAAACTTCGACGTTTAAAAGTGTTACTTAATTTCTTTGGTTTATTTACTGACATATTTTCACAAGCCAGTGACATTATTACTTATGACATTATTACATGTCAAAAGGAAAGGTTAAATAATCCGCAAGCGTTACTGTTTTTTGTCACTGCTAAGTCACATTTTCAAGGGGGAAAATAACCCTATACTTCATCGTTTTTTTTTCTATGAAATTTTAAGCTAATAAAATGAGCAAGAGTTTTGCTTTAGGTACGACGTTTTCACTAGTAACTACACTGTTTTTCTGTGGTTCTACTCATACCCATTTACATATGTCCTTGGCTCCCTTTCCTTGCGCACTTACAGCCTAAATAGGTTTTTCAAGCTTCCCCTCCACAGTTAAGTTCAACGAGATATCCCTTCCTCCTCTCCATCTTAGAGTCGGGCATGTATTTATGCAAGCATGGTTTATAAGTAAATCCAAAGGTACTACAGCTTCAACCAGTTGAACAGCCCTTTGGTTTGTAAATGAAACATTTAGTAGGTACCATTTTATGTATATTATTAACAATGAATTGCAACAAAACGACGGCCACATTAAAACAATGCCTTTTGATATTAACACCGGTTTCAGATAGTAGCCAGATAGTAATAGTGCTAAATCATCTTGCTAAGGCGGGTCGTGAACACTTTTTGTGACAGACGCCGTGACCAGATTACAGAATTCTTTAGAATATTGGCAGCATGATGAAACGGAGCCTCCTTGACTTTTTTAATCCTTTCAACGACAATATTTAAGGAAGTTTGTAAGGCCGAGACGGCGTTTTCCCTCCTGAAAAATTCCCCCGTGGAAAAATCCCCCTCGGAGATTGCCCCGGTAAGTTCCCCTGCAGATCCCCCCCTTGGAAAATTCCCCCGAAAATTATCTCTCGTGAAAAATCCTCCCAGATAGTTCCCCCTTGGAAAATTCCCCCATGCCCACAATTTAGCAGCCACAGAAAGAGTGCGTAATAGGTGCCTCAAAATTTCGATCTGACATCCTAAGGGGTAACATGGACCAGATATCAACAACAATTCTAGAACAGGGGATAGCTGGTTTCCAGCCATTTTCGACTTGTAGAAAAAGAACTGAAACTCTCAATTTCTGGCCGAATGAGTATCCCCCAGAGCTTCTACGACGATGAGGAAAAGATGAGGATGAGGAAAGGACATTTTGGGGTTTGCTATTGCTATTTACTTTCATATTAGAGGCGTTAACCAGAATTTTTGCCAGAGATCAAGAAGCATAAAATATTAATTTTACCTCCAATTCGTCCCTCCCCCTACATCTTCCTTAAAAATAATTCTGTAATTACCTTAAAACCTCATTGACAGTCTGGATGTTTCGGCATTTAAATGTACCCCTTGGAGGCATCTGCCCCTTCCTTAATAACAAAATAAACAGAAAACTCTGATATAGAGGTTTAAAGCTCTCATCTGGAAATTTTTAGAATTTTGTATTTTTTGTCAAAGTGTGATCATGGATAAAAACAGCAGCAAGTTAAACAACAGGGAATTTAGCGTACCACGTATATAAATTAAGTAAGACTTAAAATACCTTTATTATTGATACTAGGGTTGGGGGTAACAGCATCGATCTCATTGCTGCAATCTTTTTTCTGTGTAATATAAACATTGCATTCACAAGACAACCGATACAGAAGGAGAAAAGGAGAGGCAGGAGATCATGGGCCTTTTCCAGGAAATCTTTGGGGGATGGGGAGTGACAAGTACTACCAGGAGCTTTGATTTCACAGTTTGTAAATGGTAATTTTCCTCTTTTCCTACATAAAATGTGTAAATGTATTTAAACATACGCATACAATGTATATTAACATCAGAGAACACTATTGTGGAGGTCACGAAAAAATATATATGAAAAGTTTTTTCTACTGAAAGTAAGGAGCAGCATTAAAACTTAAAGCGAGCAAAAATTATTACGCAAATGAGGGGTTTACCTCCTCGTAATACCTCACTCTTTACGCTAAAGTATTTTTAGTAATTTCAACTATTTATTCTACGGCCTTTGTGATTCAGAGGTCATTCTTAAGGAATTGGGACAAAATTTAAGCTTTAGTGTAAAGAGCGAGGTATCGACGAGGTTTGAACCCCCCTCATATACGCAATAAAAACATACAAATGTAGAAGTTCGTTACGTAAGTTAATTCGTAAGTTACGTATATTTTTTACTAATGAAAACGTCCGTAAATAATTAAATTTCTAGTTGCCTTTTTATGTAATCAAAAAATTGAAGGGCAACTAGGCCTCCTCCCTCGCTCCTTTTTCTCAAAATCTTCCGATTAATTGCAATTAATTAATATGCAAATTTCGTTTGAATTATTTATGTGCGGAGAGCCAAGATAAAAACATGCATTAATTCAAAAACGTCCAGAAATTAGATAAAAAAAACAAGTTTCTTACTGTTTTAAAAAGTGGAATTAAGAGAAATAGTCAAACTTTAGCGTAAAGAGCGAGGCGTTGAGGAGGAAAAGCCCTTTCATATACGGAATAATTTCTGTTCGTTTTAAGTTTTAATATTGCTCCTTACTTTCATTTTAAAAAACTTGTTTTTTTATATAATCCTTGAAGAGGGTTGCCGAGTCGTTGTTATGACTGAACAGAGTACCTGAAAAAATACATTTTATGCCAAGATTTTCTAACTTTCCACGAGGCTTTGGATAAATATAGAAAGGGGTCTGGGAAAATGGGATGTGGAAATTGATTTCTATTCTTCATTGGGGTGATATCTCCCCTCCTACTATAGATAGAATGTCTTTCGTGTAGCAGGAAAGATTACATTCATGTATTCAGTGACACAAAAGATGTTGGTTTAAACCAAAAAAAATATATATTGAGGTACCCAGCTTTAGAGAACGCAAGGAAACAGCGGTGGTGCGTTTATGGTGCAAGTCAAAGATTAGCTCTTTACTCAAATCTTCTAAGAATGATTACTTAGGTACAAGAGGTGTTTTGTTGGAACAAGAAGTTCTATACGCCCAATAAAACTTTAGCATAAAGGCCAAAGGGTTGAGGCCTCCACCCCCCTAATATATATATATATATATATATATATATATATATATATATATATATATATATATATATATATATATATATATATATATATATATATATATATATATACATATATATATATATATATATATATATATATATATATATATATATATATATATATATATACATATATATATATATATATATATATATATATATATATATATATATATATATATATATATATATATATATATATATATATATATATATATATATATATATATATATATATATATATATATATATACATATATATATATATATATATATATATATATATATATATATATATATATATATATATATATATATATATATATACATATATATATATATATATATATATATATATATATATATATATATATATATATATATATATATATATATATATATAATAGCTTCTATTTATTTTAACTATTAATGTTGCTCTTTACGTTCATTTGAAAAAAGACTATTTTCTTGTTTATTTATATATGTTAAAGGCAGAGAAACTGACTTTTCTTATTTGTGGACCTCTCTTTTCTTATATTTTTTATTCAACGGCCCAATTCGTACCTCCAATCAAGCTGATTTAAATTCCGGGTATGATTTCAAGTTTTTTACATGCCCGCCTTCTCAAATAAATGTGTCTGTGAATAATGGACTTCATTTTGAAATCAACCCTCTCCCGGCAAAAATGGCACCCAGTAAAATTTATCAGATGATGCTAATGGCAAATTCCTGGGGTGAATTTGGTCTGCACTTGAAGGCTAAACAGAAGTCCTGCCGAATAAATTTATTTCATCGAAGTATTCTAGTAGCTGTAAATATACGTACATATTTGAGAGGAAATTCCAGAAAAGTTGCAACAGCACTATTAGGCAAAGCAGATTTAACATGCCCACCTTACTTGTGCGAGTTGAAAGATACCCAACTTTCTGCAAAAAGATCTAGCTGTGGGGCGGCAGGAGAGGGGCATATAGGGGGACTTAGGCCAATGTTGTGCCTCCAATAGCCCAGACTAAAAGTACTTTTGCGATGTAACTTCACAAGGCATGGCATTTCTATCTTTGCGCTAAAAATTTGACAGTTTTTTGTTGATAGTTGACATGACAGTTGTCATTTTATGAAGTTAACCTTTCTCATTCTTCATGTAATTATTCTACTTTTATGTTGTCCCCCTTCCAAACAAAATCCTACGAAAGGGCCTCATTAAGGGGTATTAACAAACTGACTTTACCACTAAGGAATGTATTAAACTACAACAATGGTGCAAATATCAAACAGGTCGTGGTAACGAACTGTAGTAAGGAGCGACCCGGCTCAATAGTAACCAAAACTCTAAAAAATGGAATTTTTATGCCAATAGCTACATCAAAAGAATCGCATTTTAATGCTGGTTTTAAATATATAAGTTTCATCAAGTTTAGTCTTACCCATCAAAAGTTACGAGCCTGAGAAAATTTGCGTTATTTTAGAAAATAGGGGGAAACGCCCCCTAAAAGTCATAGAATCTTAACGAAAATCACACCATCAGATTCAGCGTATCAGAGAACCCTACTGTAGAAGTTTCGAGCTCCTATCTACAAAAATGTGGAATTTTGCATTTTTTGCCAGAAGGCAGATCACGGATGCGTGTTTATTTGTTTTTTTGTTTTTTGTTTTTTTGTTTTTTTTTTGTTTTTTTCCCCAGGGGTGATCGTATCGACCCAGTTGTCCTAGAATGTTGCAAGAGGGCTCATTCTAACGGAAATGAAAAGTTCTAGTGCCCTTTTTAAGTGACCAAAAAAATTGGAGGGCACCTAGGCCCCCTCCCACGCTAATTATTTTCCCAAAGTCAACGGATCAAAATTCTGAGATAGCCATTTTATTCAGCGTAGTCGAAAAACCTTATAACTATGTCTTTGGGGACGACTTACTTCCCCACAGTCCCCGTGGGAGGGGCAACAAGTTACAAACTTTGACCTGTGCTTACATATAGTAATGGTTATTGGGAAGTATACAGGCGTTTTCAGGAGGATTTTTTTGGTTTGGGGGAGGGGTTGAGAAGAGGGGGATATGCTGCGGGAACTTTCCTTCGAGAATTTGTAATGGGAGAAGAAAATTTCCATGAAGGGAGAGCAGGATTTACTAGCATTATTTAAAAAAAAACAATTAAAAAATAAAAGTGAAAAAGCTTGTTCAGCTGGAAGTAAGGAACAGCAATAAAACTTAAAACAAACAGAAATTATTACCCATATGAGGGGCTCACCTCCTTCTAATACCTCGCTCTTTACGCTAAAGTATTTTCAGTAATTTCAACTACTTATTCTACGGCTTTTGTGATTCAGGGGGTCATTCTTAATGAATTGGGATAAAATTTAAGCTTTAGTGTAAAGAGCGAGGTACTGACGATGGGGCGAATCCCCTCATATATGTAATAAAAACATGAGAATACAAAAGTTCTTATAGGGACGTGTGGCCGTACCTTATTTTGTAAATAACTCTACTCTAGATAAACTTTGGTGGTCATGTCAGTGAACGTGTGGTAAACAGCGATGCAAAAATTTTGAAAATAAGAGCTGGGATTTTTATGGAAACTCCAAATATATACGTTGTCTAGACTGGAGAAACCTGAGAAAAGTTATTCGCACAAAATTCGAAACAAAGCTAATTTATAAGTTACGTAAATCTTTTACCAATAAAAAGATTCGTAAAAAATTAAAAGTTCTAGTTGCCTTTTTAATTAACCAAAAAATCGGGGGGCAACTAGGCTTCGTCCCCCGCTCTTTTTTTCTCAAAATCATTCGATCAAAATTATGAGAAAGCCATTGAGCCAAAAAAAAAATATGCAAATTTCGTTTTGATTATTCCTCTGCGGAGAGCCAAAATCAAAACATGCATTGATTCAAAAACGTTCAGAAATTAAATAAAAAAAACAAGTTTTTTTAACTGAAAGTAAGGAGCGACATTAAAACTTAAAACGCACAGAAATTACTTCGTATATGAAAGAGGCTGCTTCCTCATCAACGCCCCGCTCTTTACGCTAAAGTTTTTTACTGTTTTAAAAAGAAGAATTGAGAGAAAGAGTCAAACTTTAGCGTAAAGAGCGGGGCGTTGATGAGGAAGCAGCCTCTTTCATATACGAAGTAATTTCTGTGCGTTTTAAGTTTTAATGTCGCTCCTTACTTTCAGTTAAAAAAAACTTGTTTTTTTTTATTTAATTAACGTAATAAGGCTTGCGTTTAACAATGTTTACTACTACCTTGACTTTTAAACTATAGGAAGAAGTAAATTTAGATGGCTGAACAACTAGCGTGGGAATATGGAATGTTCCACTATCCCGCTGTGGACGTTCAATATATTTAATCAAATTGCAATTGCATAGTGATTAATTTTAATGGTATTGACGTGGTTATACAGCCTAAAAATTATTTTAAATTTTTATGTTTTATTTTCAAAAAAATAATCAGGGTGTATTATGAACGGAACTGTTTCCGTTCGTAAATAGTAACTATTTCCTTTGTAAATGGGCTATATACGAATTCAAAAGGTCTGACCAGGTTAATTGGTTATATGCTTATTACTTTGTTTTTTTACGTATACAAACTAAATTCTTGAAATGCTTCCCATTTTGACCCATCCCCTCTTACTTTTAAGCAAGCTTACAAAGAAAATTGGACTTCTATTCGCTAAATACTCAACACAAAACCTTACATTCTGTTCATATTAAGACTAATAATAACTACTGCTAAAGGTCAGTTTACATTTTGCATTCATCCAAACTCAAAGAAGGCGAAGGGTATTTATAGCTTCATTTAGGCATCATTCATTAGAGATAATGTCTACTCAGAGTGATGACTCCATTCCACGAAATACGCCGAATACGGTGCCGACCTGAAAAGCAACACATAAGGAAACACAATAAGTGTCTGATTCTCAATTCTGTCGGAATAGGTAAAGCTAATTATATCATCATAAAAGGTTTTAATGAAAAAACAAAGCGACTTAAGTGCATAGAACCAAAAGAGAAAGAAGAAATATTAGGGGAAAAGTATGAAAAAAATCGGTAAAATTCTAGTTAATTGACTTCTTGCTATCTCGGAAAGGGTTTAGGTTAGGAAAATGAAACTTTCAGGGATGGGTCTACAGGGTAAAGTATACCTTGGGAAGGTATTTTAAAGTACCCATCTCCACTCCTTCTCCCTCTAGAGGGCCCTGAAATTCGCCTACATGACAGGTCTATTACCTATTAAAAAATTTTACAAAACAACATTTTACCTTAATTTTCAGTTACCAGTTGCCTTTTCTCTGCCTTTAGCTCTGAAAATGCAATTCCTGTTTTTTGAGTGAAATTCTGAGCCATATCAATGTTTGGTAAAATTCTAGTTAATTGACTTCTTGCTATCTCGGAGAGGGTTTAAGTTAGGAAAGTGAAAATTTCAGGGATGAGTCTACAGGCTAAAGTATGTCCCGAGAAGGTATTTTGAAGTACATACCTTCACTCCTTCTCCCTTTAGAGGGCCCTGACCTTTGATGACCTTTAAAAATATTTGTGTTATAAAAGTGGAACCTTGCAAAACAGATCTTCTGCTTAAATGAAGTACAACAAAATTGTTTTCAGCTTCACAACTTTGCTCAGTCCAAATTTCTAAGGTTTTAAAGATATACAAAGACATTTCCTAAATTAAAAAAAAAAACATTGAAATCTTGTAGATGAAATAAGTGGCGAACATCATAGATTATCTAGGGAAAGCAAAAATAGAAATAAAGGAAGGATAGAAATAATGTATTTTTCAATATAAACAGAGTGATTACAAGAAATAAGGACTTTTCTCAACCAAAACAATAGCAAATCAAACAATCAGTCAACAAATCTACTGTTTCACTGAATTTACATTAAACTTTAATCAGTCAACAAATCAATTGGATATGATATTTAATAAAATTGTAACAGCTTGGTTAGTAACTTCAGAAGTGTGGGGTATAAAGTGTCTGCAAAATTGAGCGTTACTGTTTTGTCTACCACGAAGAAACAATTTGAGACTTACTGAGTTACCAGCGGCAAAAAAAGTATGTTCCACCCGGGGTGGTGCTGTTGACTGGCATTGGGACCTTCCACTCCCAGAAACCTTGCAATGAACAGAATGTTTTAATATGAATAAATAGTTCCAAGAAATTAGGATTCTTTCAACCAAGACATTAATTATATATGTATTTTAATTAACAGCAATGATTAATTATCCTTAATGAATAATCTTTAAGAAGTTATGTAGTTAGTTAAGGTCTATTTTATAGAGAGAATCTGGAATCCCTCCCAGAAATCTTAATTTTTTTTTTCATTTTAATTCATTTCATTTTTCATTTTTTCATTTTTAATTTCATTTAATTTTTCATTTCATTTCATTAAATTTTTTAATTTTTCCAAATTGTTGGCCATTTCTTGTTTAAATCATCGAAGCAAGATTACTTTTATTATCACCCTCTCCCCCTAAAAAAATTGTGTATACGTCCTGGTGTCCAACCATCGCACTGTTGAAGCTCTAGATACCCCGCTATATTTAATCAAGTTGCAATAGCATAGTAATTAGCAATAGAAGCCGGAAGTATAAAATGTCTGCAAATCTACTAGTTACTGCTCTGGCTAATTATTTTTTCCAAAATGCTAGTCATGCATCTGCAGTCACACTAAATTATCATGGACATTAAAATGGCTCATATCTGCAAAATCATTAGTAGTGTTTTATATTAGAACATTCATGGAGATAAGTTAGACTAAGACAAACAACATTATTGTTCCTGAAATCTTTTGCTTCTGCGTTCAAAAATAGCTTCCAGGCTTATATAATGTTCCAGAGAGATAGTGCTTCCTTATAACAAAACTTTTCAGGGTCTGCCTAAAGACAATTAGGCACTCCAAAGTTCCTTAAAAAATTAAAATTGTCAAATACACAAAACCAAAATATTCGGTCCTGTTAATTTTATTTTCCAAGGAAACTTCAGAGAACCGAAATTTCTATCGGTAAACGTTGTGGGAAATTCAAAAAAAAAGAAGATAGCATAAAGAGCGCATTGAGGTATTACCTCAGAGAAACCAAATTTCCTTTTATTGAAAATTTGAGAGAATGTCAAAAATTACTGGATAATCAAAGGACTTCATTGAGGTATTACTTCAGAGCAATTAAGGGGTTAGTTGAATTCGTCAATGCCCTGACGAGGTTAGGCTTGGTATAAAAGGCCCTAGCTGTCCCGGTGCTGTGAGATGGTTTGAGGTCTCCATCATAAGCTCTTTTGTTCCTCAATATATCCGAAAGGGAAATCCTGCTTGCGTAGCCTAAAAGTAGCGTCAGGGTGGACCTTTTAGGAGTTCATAACCGAAAACCGTGACTGCTAACAGGGCTAACGACATTACGGTATGGTAGGTATACTAGCCCCGACAAATACCCTGAAGAAGATAGGCTGGGCATAGGCAGGGTATCATTCATAGTAATACATGTCCCTGTAGAACTGATTGATGGAGATAGTAGTGGCTAAGATGAATTTTACTTACAGCAACAGGAAGGGATTTTTATGAAGGGAATTTAATACCCCGGTCGGTAGTAACAGAGATAGATGGTATACTAGCCTGGGCAAACTTCGTGTGCGAAAGCAAACAGTAATGGTTACACACTATTGTAATTTTTTAGGTATAACCATCTACTTATAACCAACACAGTATTAGCTCTTAAAATGGCCAAAAAGTTTTTCATTGTATTGACATAATGGCAAGACAGCTAACCTTATTGATTATGTTACTGTAAAACCAAAACTGCTTGAATCGATACAAGAAACTAGCGTGTATAGTAGTGCTGCTATTGATGTTCAGGGTAAAGATAACATATAGTAGCGTCTATGGCTAACTTAAAGCTGAAATTTAGTACGGGTCAAAAATAATGACAAAGCACCTTCCAGGAGGTCAACATTAGTAGACTCCAGAATCAGAATTTAAGAGAAAGTTTGCAGGAACAGTTGAATAGAAAACTGGAGAGAATAAATTTGACAATGTCAAAGAGCTTCTTGGGAAAGAAAGTCAGAACACATATAGGAATATTAGTGAAAATGTTTTATGGTTGATAGAGAGGAAGAGGGGCTTTTAGAAGAATAATTTGATTGATCGATTAATCAAAAATTAGAGGAATGTAGAGAAAGTGAGAAAGTTTTAGAATATGAATCGAAGAGGTACGAAGTGGAATTAGAAGTAGCAGGGGTAGTATAGATAAAGTACCTTTTGGTTGGTTCAACATCCCCCTTAACATGCACTGAAAGTTTCAATTCAAAATTTAAAACTGTAGCCACATAGTTTGGTTCAATTTATTTCACTGTCCTCTTCAATATTCTCTGTAATTTTCAATGGCATTCAAGCGGGAAACAGGGGGAACCCCAAGGAGAGAAAAACCAAAAATCAAACTTCGTCGTACATACCAGTGGGAACTAAAGATTATCAATTCGACAGTTCAAAACCCCAATGGGAAGAATTGTGGGCAGCAGCACATGTGATGGATGATTGGTGGCTCTTTCTGGATATGCTGGGTGCCTCTGGTGGCACAGGAGGAACTAAGGTCTAAGCTAAGGTAAGTTTAAGTCACCCATCAAAAGTGACAATTCTGAAAAAGTTTGCCTAATTTTCAGAAAAGGGAGAAACACCCTGAAAAAGGGAAATAATCTTAAAGATAGTCACACCATTAGATTCAGCATACAAGAGATGCCTACCTGTCTAAAAGGTAAAGGTTTCAAGCTCCTCTCTAAGAAAATGTGGAATTTTGCTTTTTGACTAAAAAAAAAAATTGCCGGCCGAAAGTGGCTTTTTCAGCTATTTTGTGGTACCAAACTACGATTTTGCTCCAAAGAGGCCCAAGTTACTGCCAAATGAAAATTCTGAGATAGTCTGTCGATTTTGAAATAGGAAAAATCAAACAGTCTGTGGTAACGAACGGTAAGTAAGGAATGACACGGCTCAATAGTAATCAATACTCTAGCAAATCGAATTTTGATACTAATAGATATATCAAAAGAATTAGCTTATTATGATGGTTCCAATTATATAAGTTTCATTAAGTTTAGTACTAGCCATGAAATTGTCCGAGCCTGAGAAATTTGTCTGATTATTGAAAAAGAGGGGAAAACCGCAAAAAGTCATAACATTCTAATGAAAATTACACCATTATATTCACCACATCAAAGAATCCTACTGTAGAGGTTTCAAGCTCCTATCTGCAAAAATTTAGAATTTTGTACTTTTTGCCAGAAGAAAAATCACGGATGCGTGTTTATTTTTTTTATCAATTTTTTTTTTCCTGGGGGTCATCGTATTGAACCATTGTCCTAGAATGTCAGGAGAGTGCTCATTATAACGGACATGAATAGTTCTAATGTCCTTTTTAAGTGACCAAAAAAATTGGAGGGTAACTAGGCTTCCTCCCAGGCAACATTTTCACCAAAATCCTCCGATCAAAATTCTGAGATAAGTATTTGTTCAGTATAGTTGAGAGGTTGAATAACTATGTCTTTGGATATAACATTACCCCCAGAGCCCTTGGGGCTCTTTAAATTATAAAATTTGCACATTGTTTACATATAGTATTTGTTATTAGGTAGTATTCATACATGTCAAAACACGAATTTTCTGCTGGGAGGATTTTGCTACGGAAGAACTTCCATTGAGAGGGAAGTTTCCAGGGGGGTAAACTTTTCAGGAGAAATTTTACACTGGGGAAAATGGCCAGAATTCCTTTATGTAATTTCCTTAAATTTCTTGTTTTCTCTTTACCGATTCAATTTTACATGTGGAGATGTTAAGGGGAATTGTCCGGGGTAAGTTTTTGCCAGGATTGAATTTTTCAGAGAATATTTCCGTGGGTAGGGGAATTTTTTCGTGTAAGCGGAGCCAGATATCTTGTTTTTTTTGTTTTTTTTTTTTTTTATGGACCATAAATTGAATATAAAAAAAAACAGATTTTATCATTGAAGGCAAGGAGCAACATTAAAACTAAAAACAAATATATGCTGTTACGTATATGAGGGGGTTGCCACCTTCGTAACACCATGCTCTGTATGCTAAAATTTGAATTTTGTCCCATTTCCTTAAAAACCCTTCATTAAGACTGAGCCTTAATAAGTGTTTTATGCAGTGATCTCTTATTGCAGAAAAATATTTCTGATATTTATTTTAAAGCTTCATTTAATTACATTCATTCGTTTCATAATTCATTAATTGATGTGCAAGTCCGGATAAGCTATTATGAAGGATAAGCGGTGGATAATAACTGATATGTAGTCCCTCTTGATTTCCTGGAATATCTTTTGTCTATGCCTTTATTATTGGTGCTTGGGGGAGTTGTATTAGTATCCCTCCATTGTGCCAATAAAATATTATATTCAGATGCCTATGGGCACAGAGGTGAAAAGGCTTAGACGGACCATCATAAAACTTGCTCGGAAATATCTTAGAGGGGGGAGTACTATCTGTAGCTTGATTTTCAACGATTTTAAATACTTTTGTTTGTCTTTTTCTATTTATGTATAATAGTATATTTGTGTATTGTATGTATAATAGTGTATTTACAATGTATTTGACCACGAGATAACCGTGCTGTAAGGTTAATGAAGAAGAAGAAGTAATGAAGAAGATTGAAAATCAGACAGACATCAATCCACATGAACAATAGAACCCCTCTGCGTCCGCAAGAAATTCTTGAGTAAAAATATTATTAAGGACTTATTCAACAAAACTACCGTTCAAATTTTTAAATTTTGCCCACAATTTTGATTATAATCTAACATCTTAATTCTTAAGCAGAATAACTGAAAAAGCTGGGCACTACCAATTAATTTACCGTTATGAATAAAATTTAGCAGTAGAAAACAAAGTTTATAGAACCATTGCCTCACATCATATTTTGGTTACCTTTGGACATGATTAAAAAAAACGAGCACAAATTAAATATAAAACATGTTCTTTCTGCAGGAAGTAAGAGGCAACTTTAAAATTTTGAAGGAACAGAAATTATTCCGTACATGACAGGAGGGAACCCTACCTGTCGGTGTTACGGGCAATAGGTGTTTGAGGAGCGGGCAGCCCACCTCTTATACGGAATAGTTTCAGAATAAGAACTTTTTTTGAAAAAGAACTTTTTTTAATAAGATTCCTGTAAATTAGGCAGAGAAATCTTTATAGTAAATTTATGAATTACAAATTATAGTGAAAGAACGTCGATCCGCCTTCTTGATATTTATCCAAACACGCGTACGGCGTTTCATCTGATCTGACGATACTCATAAAGATGGGGTAAATCCTTCTTCATGTAAATGTTCCAAATAAGGTTGTACTTTCTGATGTAAACCAAAGGAGGGCCAGATTTAATAAATCATTTGCTGATAGAGATACCAAAGGTTGTTTTAAGGTTTTAAAGAAAGATGTTATTTTCGGAAGGAAAATCGAAGAACAATCGGTAATTTATCGACAGTTAATCGAGAAAAAGGTTTGAAGATCTGAACAAAAAAGTAATAATTTTAGGGAACTAAACAGGGTGTCATGGAAGGAACATGGCAGGGGTTACAGGAACTACACAAAAATGCATAATGTAAGCTTTTCGTTAGCTGTTTCTTCTCTTTCAATTTTTTTAAACTATCGGTTATCCTCATTAATGTAGATTATTGTAGACAGTTAGTATGGTTAAAATGGATAGAAATATTAATAAAATTAATGAAATTTTTGAAGGGTTCTGAGAATTCAGGCTACAAAAGTAGCTTTGAAAACTAATGTTAAGAAGACTAAATCACTTAGACTATGAATAAATGAGGGAAAAGAGGGCATGCTAGGTAACGATAAAATCGACCAAGTAGATAGATTTGCACTCATGGGTAGTGCTAATAGTAAACTTGGTGGATTCAGTGGAGATTTAAAAGGTAGAATAGCCGGGACACGATGCAATTTTTATTAGTATTTTTCTATACTAATAAATGTGGCTGGAAATGTTTGGAAGAATGGGAAGTTAAATCTGGAAACTAAGATTAGAATATTGGAAGCTAAGATGAGTAGTCAATTATAGTTATCCAACGTAGGTGTTCCGAAAGGCTGAGGAAGATATGTTAAGTGTCTTCCAGAGGAATTGTCTAAGAGTAGTTTTTGGTGCTTGTTTTGATTAGGCCTACTGTATATCAAACAATAACATAACATAATAAAAATAACAAAAAAAGGAGTTCAATTCAAGGGCTATTATAAAATAAACATTTGTATTTTTGGTTTATTTTTCTAAAAAATTAAAATATGTATATATACTTCGATGTGAAGAACGCGGCCCCAAAACTCCTTGAAAGTTTCAACTTTAGCCACCAAGCCGTTCTCAAGATAGTTCACAAATGACAGACATTCTTAGTGATGATCCAGGAGCCATGGGTTTTCGGAAGAACGATCATGAGGAAGGTCAAAGGAATTGAACTCTGTGTCCACAATGAGGTGAGCACCAATTTTAGAGCGTTTGTTTATCATTCAGAAAATTTAGATACTTGAAAGTAGTCTAAATATTGTTCCAGGGATGTGGTAGCTTTTATAGTAAAAAATCTGATTGGTCTTGAGATTGTGGCATTTAGTTCAGTTTATATGCCACATGATGAGATAATACCACTAAAAAAATTATATGAGCAGGTGCAATGCTGTAAGTTGAGAAGATATCCCTGTTCTGGTCATTTAATGCAAGCGCACAACACACATTATGGTGAAGCACCGATACAAAAGGAAGAAGGCTTTAGCTTCTGGATTAACTGGCAGGGATAGCCTTGCTTGGTATAATCGTTTTTCGAGCCTTAATTTCGTAGCAAGAAGAATAAGAGAGGTTTTCAATCTTACAATAATCTCTTCACAACATGAGAGACTGGTAAAAGATTTGCATATGAGCGATATTCCGTCATTCTCGACTGTCGAATAATAAGACTCGAAATATATGTATCTCAACGATAAAGAAAACTTCTTAAAGATATGTGAGAAACAAACTAGCACGCATTTAACCACGTTTTAGCCAAAAAACTTTCCAATCTGCCTCCCAATCCTGGAATAACCATAGAGCATTTAGACTAGGAGGCAGAAAGACTCACAGAGAGTACGGACAGTCCATTTAAACAAACAACCCCTCCAACAATTGTTGAAGAGGGGGAACAAGCCAATAATTGTTGGATTTTTGAATTAAGTCAAAGAAGAAAACGCTACCATAGCGAATAGTCTCGAAGACTGGGACGCCTAGTCGGAAGGTTTAAAACTCCTGAAAAGCAGACAAGGAGAGCTAAAAGAACCTCTTGGAGGACTTTCTGTGAAAGCATAGAGTCAGATGAAGCTAGTAACAGACTACTTAAGACTAAATAAAGATCACCGGGCACGCTTGGGAACTGTGGTGAGAGTAGGTGGGACTCCGACGGCGGACCCGGAAGAAACCCTGAAGCAAATTATCGAAATACATGCAAAGCACCATGAAGAAAATAGTCCCGTACCAGATTGTTTTATAAACCCAAATATAGGGGAAGAACTGGCGTCCCGATTTGTAAGGGAGGACTGCGTCAGAAGACCCATGGATGAATTTAACCTTATAAAGCCCCTGGAGCCGATAGGATATTCCCTATAATGCTGTATAAAGAATGGGAGAAAATACAAGCTTATTATATTGATATTGCAAGGAAAAGCCCTGCTTTAGGCTATGTCACATGGCTCAAGACCAGGGACGTTTTTATGCCTAAACCAGGGAAAGAAGACTACTCCAACCCCTGATATTATAGAATGATTAAGTTGACCTCACTTCAATTGGAAAATGATGGAACGATTGATTCATTGGTCGCTGATAAGTAATCCGGAGACCAAGAGCACGATACCTGGAAAGTAAATGGTATTTAAGATAGGAGGCTCTACAGACTCTGCGGCTCACCATTTGGTGTAGCGGGTAAAGTAAGTCTTAGAACTTAAAGTATATGCCTTATTACTTGACATAGAAGAAGCATTTGATAATGCTACTTTTGAATCCATAAAAATGGCCACGGAGGAAGCAAAACTATATAAATCTATTCAGAAATGGAATTCTCATATACTAAGGAATCCACAAATAGTTGTTGAGCAGTAAAGAATAAAAAATAGAAGACTCTTCAGGGAGGTGGGGGGGGTCATCTCCTCATATATATAAAACCTGGTCATGAACAGCTTGCTGGTATTATTACGTCAGCGATCCGGATATAGGCAGGCATATGCGGCTGACCTATTATCATACTGAGAAGAAAATTTCTAAGGACGCTGTTTGAATTGGGACCGCACATGGTGGATAAAATCCAAATCTGGTCACAGAATAATCAACTGCGCTTAGCACATGAATACAGTGAAGTAGTAGTAGTCACAAAAAAGAGGATATGGCAAGTTCCCTTTGCTCTACAAATTTATAATCACACATTATTCCTGAAAAAGCGGGGGAAACACCTAGGGGTCATAATCGATAACCAACCGAGCTGAAAAGCTCATAGTCTTGGAAAGACACGGGAAGCCACAGGCTCCCTGATTAAATGATAACAAATGGGGCTTGACTCCCAATAAGATCATGTATTTGCAATAGACGAAAATCAGACCAATTTTGTCATGAGGAATAGCGGTTTGGGTCAATTCAACTCAAGTTGCAAGTCACATAAGCCCCTGAATAAGGGTGCAACGGTTAACATACCTAATGATTACATCAGCAAATCATGGAACCGGTACGACATTTATGGAGCTTATCTTGGGACTTGTACCCGTAGAAAATTGTCTAGAGGGAGAAGCAGTAGAAACTACTGTAAGACTACAGATAAACAGTCAATTGACCCAAAGACAGCAGATACAGAATGGGAAAAGTAAAGACCATGTTGGCATCTGTAGCTAGTTGCTTCAGTGCAAGGAGCTTCAGATGCCTAAAGATAATACTATCCCAACAATTAAAGCAAAGAGACAATTTCAAATTATCCTGAAGGGCAGAAAGGAAATGGAGCGTGGGATAGAGTTGCTCCGCAAAGTAACGCAATTATCTGTTATATTGATGGTTGAATGTTTGATGAAAAATTGGGGACAGGAGCAGTAATAGAACAGTTGTGGATAATTTACTCTTAATGTGGACAAGGAGGTAATCAGTTATCACCTGGGAAAATTTGCTACAGTTTTTCAAGCTGAAATGTTCGGAATAAAACGGACATCTGGAAGACAATTGGAAATGGGAAGTAAAGGAAAAGACATTTGAGTCTTAACTAACACTCAAGCTTACCTAAAGACTATTTAGAATGTAAAAATGCTGGTAAAATAGAGAATTGGAATTCTACGAAGCCCTGCATAGCTTCGTATTCAAAGGACACCAAATTACCATGATGTGGGTCCCAGGCCAATCTGGAATAAAGAGTAAAGGGATTGCATATGAAGCAGCTAAGGCTGGGACATCACTGAAATATAATGGTCAAGAACCTTTCATCCCAATTTCTCAGAATCGCTGGAAGGCGGCAGTGAAGGGATGGAATTATGAGAGAGCAGAACAAAATTGGCATAGGAAGGTAGTGTGTAAGAAAACAAAGGAATTACTCCCAAAGTTCGACCCCACCCTGACGCAACATTATCTACGACTGAAAAGTTCTGAGAGAAGAATGGCTATAGAAGCCATTATAGGAATCGGAATTTTCGAGAAACATCTTTTCCAAATAGGGTGGGGTGAATCCCCATTATGCCAAAAATGCGAGATTGCCATTGTGGTAACTAGAAGGCATGTTATAAAAGGATGTCCAGACAGGATTAGACACCAGCTTGAGATATTTCACAATTTTATTGTTAACCTGGAGGGCTTAAAATGCAGAATATGCATACTAGTACATATAATAACGCTACTACTGCAAGAACTACTACAATTGCTAATAATATTATGACTGCTGCAGATACAATCGCTATTGTTGCGACTTCTACTGGTACTACAGAAGCTAAGGGTCACTAACCTTATATGCTCCCAGGGCATAGCTTACAACCCTTGCTCCGGGGGCTGTGGGGAGGTTGTCATCCCCAAAGAAATATATTCAGATCTTTCAACTATTTTAAACAAAATAGCTATCTTAAAATTTTGATTATATTTGTTTGTTGAAATCATGGCCGTGGAGGGGGGCTAATTATCCTCCATTTACTGCTAACTATTAAAAAGACCACTAGGCCTTTCAATTTCCAATTAAATGGCCCCCTTTTTAAGTTTCTACGATAACTCCTTCTATGCGAAGAATCCTGGTCTTAAAAAAAGAAAAAAAAACCTATGGTCTGAATAGCCCTATGTTTTCGTCGGTAGTTGAATGTTCAATCCAGGGTCCACGAATAAGAGAGGATATCCCGCCAGTTTAGACGTGGCCATATTATTTTGAAAATAGGGAGTCAGAATATGTCAGGGCGAATGAGTCGAATGCTTCAGAGAAATACAGAGTTAGGTCTAGAGACGATAACATATCTTTTAAGACAGAATGATTGCGATTGAGTTAGGCCTGTATCTCAACAAGAAATTTGAAATCAGTTAGAAAAGATGAATGGTAATTTTTGTCCAGAAACAGATGGTATATCTACAAAGGCCCTGAGGTTAGAAAGGACAAATCTAATACTAATGGGAGCCACAATTTTCCCGTTTGTAGTAGAGAAAGCTTGTTGGTCTCGCTTCTGGGACACTTCGGCAGCATGTGGTAATGTGTGCAGCAAATGTGGTAAGTAAATTGTTTTGTAAGGCTCTGGAATTTAGACTAAGAGATTGGTTGGATAAGAAGTAATTATTTAGCAGGACCCACATCACATCGACATTCAGCAGTGTTGACCATATTTTTACTTTGGATATATTGAGAAGAAAATATGACTGAGGGAAAAATGGTCGGCTATTCGTAGCCTTTTTAAAACCGAACAATTGCTTTTGACTCGGTAAATAGGAGGTTTTCAATTGAAAGTATGTTAGAAATAGACTTGCCGTCGGGTTTTGTAGTAATATTAGTAGATATGTATCGAAGGCTGAAATTTGTTGTGAAGGTTATGGGAAACTTTTTTAGGCTGGTTACATCTCATGTGAGTGTGAAACAAGGATATACTTTATCTCCTAAGCTTTATCTTCATTTTTTAATGATTTAGATAGTTTTATGAAAAGTAATGGAGTCCCTTATGTATCTTTGGATTGGTTTATGCAATCGTGTATGTTATTCGCGGATGACATAGCTCTAGTGGTGGATAGTAGAGATAATTTTCAGAAGCAATTAGATATAATAAAAAATTATTTAGAAAAGACGGATTTAGAGTTGAACGCTAAGAAGTCAGCAATATTAGTATTTAGAAGCAAAGCGGCTGTTCATTCTGAGGTTCATTTTAATTTTGGATGAAGGATGTTAGAGGTTAAAGAAGAATTTGTTTATTTGGGTCTTGAGTTTAGTGCATTAAGGGGGGTGTCTAGGAATGTAGAAGAACGTAATTTAAGAGATAATAGGCTTAAAAATTTGCTTTTGAGAAGTGATTTAGGTCAGCCAGATGACATGAGGATCCAGAAAACAGTTTTCCAGATAAAAGTAGCTTCTGGTCTACATTACGGTTGTGAGTTTTGGGCTTTTGCTAAAGCAGCTAAGCTAGAAGTAGTTCAGCTAGGATATTTTAAGAGAATTTTTGGCTTGTAGGATTCATTTAGTTCAGGGTACTGAAAGGAGACTCGGGGCTTTTCACATTAAGGAGTGTTAGATTGGTTAGAATGGTGAAATTCTGGGAGAAAATACCTAGGCTACCTAGAGTTCAGCTTCTTAAGTCAGCTTATTTAGAGAGCATGAAGGACGGTAGACGTGATTCGTGGCCAAATCAGGTCTAGGAAATGCTGGACCTTTTTGGCCTCTCAAAGATGTGGAATGAAGAAAAGACGCAATGGGTGAAAGCGTGTCAATACGGAAGGAAGTCCAGCCAAACCTAAATGACCAAGAAACCAAAGAGTGGCAAGCTCATAAGGACCAATCTATGTCTTTGAGGTTTTACTCCCAAGTTAAAGATTGTTAGGGGTGAAGGTTTATTTTAAATTTGGGTTTAATAAAGAGGAGTTAAATAACTTGTTGTTGGTAAGAGGGGATAGTTTGGATTTAGGTGAGAGAAGGAAATTTTTGGGAAAGTTTAGGCTGGTGGCTGACCCCTGTGTCTGTCCGCACCCAATGTGCGGATGTGTGAATGAAAACTTATTTCATTTTGAATTCGAATGTAAAGAGCTGTCTGAGTTGCGGAATGAATGTTTTGGACGAATGTTTAGGAGTGAATGCTGGTTAATCAAGCGGATGGCTGAGAGGAACGCATGCGCTATTAAACAGTTGTGTAAGCTTCTTCGTTTAGGGATTAAACATAAGGAATCATGTTTAAGGGGATAGTTTGTTACGGTTTTTAGGTTTTGAATTTTATTATGAATGTTTGTTTTTTGGTTAATATTTTGAGCCTTGGCGTGTTTCGTTTTTTCTTTTTTTTATTTATATTATCTAAAGTTATATTTTGCTCCTGAAATTTGTTTGTAGACTGTATTTTGTGTTGCTATGGCCCGTAGGCTTTTTTCAATAAATCTTATCTTGTCTAATAAATCATCAGCTATTTTGTAGAACGGATATGCAGCATTACTAACGGCTAAGCAGTTTTAGGGGGGTCTCCTGTGCATATTTTGCTGAAAATTACACACAAAAAGTTCTTCTCCTAAGGTATTAGATAGCGAAAAGTTTAAGGAACAGCCTATTTTCTAAAAATTAAAAATAGCCAATATTCAGTGATCTGTTGAATCAAAACACAATAATTATGAAAGCAAGTCATCCTAGCACAAAGCTTTTCATCTTTCTCTTATTCTATATTTCAGACCTTTTCGGAAGGTATCAAAATCTTATAACATTTTCACTTTATAATTGTCACATATCCTATCTCACTGATTCACTGGGTCTATGCTATGAGAATAAGAAGAAATCAGGTTTATATATTTGTAACTTTTTTCCTCCGGGGGTGGTCGCATGAAACACATCGCTGTCAAATAACAAGAGAGAGCCGAATCGGTATCATGATTTTTAACGTATTTTTGTGGTATGGTGTTTTAAGCTATGGTTAAATAACAAAAGAATTTGTGCCATAGAGGACTGTCAGTTCTGACATTTTGTGCTGGGATACCAAAAATGTTGGACCGACTTTGGCCATAATTCTACCAAGTAAAAATTTTGAGATAATAAATCACTTTATTTGAAGTACCAGAAGGCTTGTCCAGCATGCCAGTTTTAAGGGTCACACTGCTACACAGTGTATTCGTCTCCAAATGTATATGCAGTCCTTACTAAATAAACGGCCATTAAGGGGTAACCAGTATTACTAAGTCTAGAGGTAACCAATTAAGTAAATACTAAGTCTAAGGGGTAACCAGTATACAGTCTTATGGGTGGTAGTAATCAATTCCGTCCCCATAAGAATCTCGGTGAATATTCCACAGAAATTTATCTCGATACTATCGGGATGAATATACCTCGGTTACTAAATTGTCGATCTGTTTATGTTAAAATAAGATGTTGAAATTGAAAGTTCTTAGTGCAAAGCTTAATTTTGTATTTTTCCTTATTTTCTTTCTTTAGATTTTCTTTCTATATTTCTAGATTTTTTTCACTTTTATGTTTTTTTCTTTTGTTTATTTCTTTTATCATTCTGGAGGTAGCAACACTGCAAAACAAAACAATTTCTTCAAAGGGTCAAAATGCTTTATCACAATATCTGGGCCTAGACTATAAGAATGCCACACAACTAGACAGACTTGAGTTTGTGGCTTGAAGAAATTGTTCAAGATAACAGCTTAAATTTTTTTAAAGTAATTTAAAAACCAAAATTATTTCAAAATCATTTGTTACTAACATGTTTTCTTAAAAATAATTTAAGATAATTGGGAAAAAGAATATAATTTTACAAAAGGATTTATTTTCACTCTACCGGTAATTAATTTACCAATAGGCTATTAAACCAATCTTCCAAATTGTTTCGTCAAATATTATTTTTATTGAACCATATTGTCATGTTTGTCACGGCATATAAACGCTACTGTGAACATTTATCTCACCCAAATACAAATACAAGCTTTGCCTAGATAAATAAAACACTTCCGTTGTTAATTGAGATTTGTTAGGAAGCTGTTGGATGCGACAATGTTGTTAAATTCTTTCATTTTATTAAAAAAAAAAACAGCAAAGCCTTTTATCTAAGATTGAGGGAAAGGTGACCCAAAGCAAATCGCGTATTTTTGTTTATGAAGTTTTAAGACCCATTTGGTAAAAATATATGCGAAATTTAAAGAAAATTCATAACTCCACCTGAGTTACACCCTTTTGGAGCTTAACTCCAAAAGGTGGAGCTTCAAACTCCACCAAATCATTGAAGTGGGGTCTTTAAAAGTTTGATTTAAAGAAAAATGGACTCAGACAAAAATCAAGTATGAACAATTGCCGTATTTGGGACAGATCTCCTTTGTCTTAGAAATAGGGAATACGCATAGCAAAAAAAAAGGTAAATAATACGACATTGGACTTTACAGTCCGTACCGGCGGTGCTGATCTCCGTTTCTCGGCCCTTCAGCCAGGAAGTGCGATGGGGGGTCAGGGGCCAACCATCCTGTGCTTTCGCACCCCCTTCCTGTTTACCTTCCCCAGATTTCTCCAGGTTCCCATTTTGAGCTAGGTCGACTCTGGCTGAGATTAGTTATACGCATAGTTATGCGTATTAGTTAATACGCATAATTATTATTGTTATATAGATATAGTATAGACGCAATAATTATTTGTACTATATACTATAAGATAGTATCTATATTATAGATATTATTCTTCGATAGAAGCTTAACACCACTTTTCACAGTAAAAACTGGGCCGCTTACCTAGTCCTGAAAGTTTAATTCGCTCAACTCAATTATTTTCTAAGATAGCAAAGCACCCATACTGTCAAATTTTTGACATAATGCTATCTAATTTGACAGATTAAAATTATTGATAAACAAACGTTAAAAGCAAAACAAAAGTACTGATGGTAACTTTTTCAGCTCGTCATTCTTAATCTAAAGCAAATAATCACGACTGATCAAAATAAGAAGCCGAAATAATTTATTCTTGTTGGTCTTACAGTTAGACAAGTTAATTTTTTCTGGTGACCTTTTATAAAACATTGTAAATGATGGTTTTCTCTCGACATACCGGTTTTATTTTATTATTAGTAAAAAATGTATATATAAATTAAGCAGGGCCATATCCAGGATTTTCCCTTGGGAAGAAGGAGAGGTTTTACTAAAATAAATTTGTTCACGGGTGAAAGTTTAACAAAAGCACAAAGAAGAAGGGTTTACCTCCCTCAAACTATGTCTAATGGTCTCAAATAAAATTGTTTTTTACTTGTATTTTTAAGAGTCGGCCATATCCAGGATTTTCCCTTGGGAAGAAGGAGAGGTTTTACTAAAATAAATTTGTCGACGGGTGAAAGTTTAACAAAAGCACAAAGAAGAAGGGGTTTACCTCCCTCAAACTTTGTCTGTATTTAATTAAGCAAGGCCATATCCAGGATTTTCCCTTGGGAAGAAGGAGAGGTTTTACTAAAATAAATTTGTTCACGGGTGAAAGTTTAACAAAAGCACAAAGAAGAAGGGGTTTACCTTCCTCAAACTTTGTCTAATGGTCTCAAATAAAGTTGTTGTTTACTTCAATTTAAGAGTCGGTAATTTGTTACTTAGGCAAATTAGTCGGTAATTCTTAGGCAAAATAATTTTTTACTCAAATTTTTATAACGAATTTATAAGTCGGAAAAATTGTTTGGGCTTAAATGAGGTATTTAGTAATACCAATACTACTACTACCAGCCCAATGCATTACCAAGTCACTTCAGGCCAACACAGCTGCACTCGCTCCTCCTACAACCCAATCTATTCATGCCATTAAGTTCCAATTTCCTTTCAATTTTTCTTTACAACCCCAACTCAAATATGACCTTTTTCAGGAGACGACTGTGGCCTTTGGCTACAATATTATTTATATCTTCATCCCAGCAACTATATTTACTAATAATACTACCCAGGTAAGTGCAGTAATCTACTTGAACGATTTTCTCGTTATCTATCTTCACCTTTTCATTTTCATTTTTTCCTAGTTTAATGCAGTTTTATATCTTAAATTGACCTCCTTGTAAAATTTATAATCAATCCTTGCTACCAGGAATATATTAAAAAAAAAAATCCACTCTAAGAGTAATTGGGCTGCTGCACCGATACTCCCTGAAAAATTAGCAGGAGAACTAGGCTACTATGACTACTCACACAGGTTTCACATGTGTTTCCTATTCTTTTACTGCTTTACATAGCTGGACCAAAAGAGCGTAATTCTTTTCAGTATTTCTTAATATTTGCAATATCTTGAACTTGTGAAGCATTGAACCATCATAGGCCTTCTGTATTTGCAGATATTTGTGAATATCAGTGAAGAAACAGTGAAGATATTACTTTTTTATCTAAAACATATCATGGTTGTAACACCCGCTGCAATTCAGTGAAGGGCGAGCTTGTAGTAGCTGAAAAGTAAAAATATTTTTAAAACTTTCAAGTGATGAAAAATTGCCATTTGAAGCAGATTCAGGAATGGTAACTAAACTATTTTTCAATTATTCCTAATGGTAAAAAACACATTTTGTTGTTGCGAAGACACATTTATAGACATATCGGAAAATGGCCCGAAATCCCCGGATGAAAATGGCCCGAATGTTTGATTCTGGAAGAGGCTCATTCGATTGAAATTTGTAAGTTCTAGCTCCTTTTCAAGTGTCAAAAGTGATGGAGGACATTTAGCTCCCCTCATCTACAACCCCTCTTTTTACCATACACATAAGGTTGAAACTATGAGTTAGTGATTTTGTTCAAAATAGTCCAAAGAACATATAATTATGCCTCTAGGGTTGATACAGCCCGCTAATACCCTGAGGATAAGATTTTAACTTATTCCATGAGGGCATATAAGGTTTTCATGGAATGGGCGATCGTCTAAACTTCAAATGGGACTCATTTGGTTTGAAATCGGAAATTATAGTGTCTTTTTAAAAGTCAAAGTGATTTGAGAGCAATTAGCCCCCCTCTCCAATCTCATCATTTACCTTAACACCTCCAGTCAAAATTTGGATATAACGATTTTGTTCATCGTAGTTGAAGGGTGCGGAAAATATGTCTGTGAGGAAGACAGCCCCCTACAGTTCTCAGAGCAATGGTTGTAGGGTATGGACTGGGGGACATATAAGGTCCTTATAGAAAGAGTACTCATTTATGCTTTGAAGGGGACTCATTGGATTGGTAATAATAAGTTATAGTGCCCTCTTTAAGAGTCAAAGTGATCAGAGCGCAGCTAACGCACCCCCCCCCCCACACACACACACACAAACACGTCGTGTTTTCCCGAGAAGCATCCAATAGAAAACTTTGAGACAGTCCTTTTATTCAAAATAGTGCAAAGATGATATAACAAGGCTTTTGGAGTTGGTACAAACCACCGGAGACTGGGGCAAGGGTTGTAACTTATGCACCCGGGCATTTAAGGTTCGTATGAAAGGGATGGTTGTATACACTTTAGATGTGACTTGTTTGGTTGAAATTGAAAGTTCTAGTTCCCTTTTAAGGGCCAACAGTGACGGAGGTCAACAAACCCCCCCCAGACTATCCCTCTTTTCACCAAACGCATCTGATTGAAATTTAAGATGGTAATTTGTTTAAAATAGTCCGAAGAACATATAAAAATGCCTCCAGTGTTAGCACAGCCCTTAAGAGCACTGGGGCAAGGGCTTTGAGATATGCCACGGGGGCATGTAGGTTTTTAATGGAATGTCGTATTAAAGTCAGATGGGCCTCATTTGATTTTAAATTGGAAGTTATAGTGCCCTTTTTAAGAGTTAAAGTGAGTTCAGAGAAACCATCCCCTCCCCTCCCTCACGTCCATCATTTCCGAAAATAAACATCCAAACAAAGTTTTGAGACATTATTTTTTTCAGCATGTTTGGAAGGTTCAGTAATTATGCGTTTGGGGATGTCCCCCCCCCAAGCCTCAGGACAAGGGTTACAAGTTGTACAATGTGTTCATTGTTTACATATAGTATTTGTTATTGAGAAAATGTATGCATGTTTCACTACCACGTTCCTAAACTACTAAGAGAATTGAGTCTTTCAGGGAATGATAAGGGGAGGGTTGAAATAATAGATCATAACATGTTACGTGTATATGGATTGTCAAAAGGGTGTAACTCAGGAATGACTGAATATATTAATTTAGAATTTTCAGAAAATGATAAGGAAGGGAAGATGATTAATTGACCAGAAAGGCAATATTCGCACGCTACTACTACTACTACAACTATTGCTTCTGCTTTTGCTGTTACCGTAAGTGCTGTTACTACTAAGACTACTATCACTAAAACTTCTGCTTCTGTAGCGGATACTACTAAGGGCCAGAATATTGAAAAATATATCTGATGAAACGTTGAGGGGAAAGTATGAACTAAATCAAAACATACCATGTGTATAAAGATTGCATGTACAGGCGCATAAGCAATATTTTTGGAACGGGTTATTGGGTCAAGAGGAAACTCCATGAGCATCATGAGTGGGGTGTTCATTTGACCAAAAGGCAAAATGTACCAGCTACTACTGCTATTAATACTGCAGCTACTACTGTTATTTTTAATAATTATACAATATTACAGCTTCTACTGTTCCTACTATGATACTTGTAAAATTGAGGCTACACGTCTGTAGGTGAACATTTGACAGAATATTGAGGGGCAATTTGAAGTAAATCAAAACACACTATGCGTATACAGATTGTCAAAAAGGCGTATCTAAAGAATTGATTTCGGTATAAAGTTGAAAATTTTGGAGAATACTTAAAGGGGAAGATGAATTGAAAAAAAAGTAATATATGCATGTCACTACTGACACTAATACCATTGCTGCTTTTACTTATGCTACTACTGCTACTAAACTACTCCAACTACTACTCTAGTTGCAACAACTTATAAGGCTTAGCGTATTAAGGTGAAAAGCGCTTCAAAAGGGTGTCAAACGCATGTATCAACAATATTTTTAAAGCGACTTAACGTATCAAGTTGAATCTTCTGGGGCGTCATGAGAGCGATGGTCAACTGATCAAAAGGCAATATGCACATGCTAGTACCGCTATTAATACTGCTACTACTAGTAGTACTGCTAGTACTGATACAGCATTAAAAAAGGCAAATAGCACTAAAGGCAAATCTACGAAGGTAAAATTTGAGAGAATATTGATGGCAAATTTGAACTAACAAAAGAAACTGTGTAGATTTAACTTGTAAAAATAGCGCATCTTAAGAATTGATTTGTGTATTAAGTAGGAACTCTCAGAGAATACTCAAAAAGAAACATCAATTGACCAAATGCAATATGTGCATACTACTACTAATACTACAACTACATCTTCAATTCTACTTATATTCTTCTACTATATAATTCTATTGCAGCTACTTGTAAGGTTAAGAACACTAAGATGAAAATTTCAAGAAGTATATGAATATACACGTCATCAAAAGAGCAAATTGACAATATCATAGCAATGAATAATTGTATTAAGTTGAGTAGTTATACTACTGCTGTGACTACTATTACAACTATACCTAAGGGTATGAAGATGAAAATTTCTGTAACTTTCTGTTGTACGGATGACAACCTACAATCCGTACGCAGGTTGTCAAAATGGTATATCAGCAATATCTTAGGATCATTTTCGTGTGTGGAATTAAAACTTGTTATGGGGGATTTTGAACTAACCAAAAGACAATATTTGCATCACAATACTACTGTTCTACTCCTACAACTAATACTACAGCTACTATTATTATTACTGCTACTACTACTACTACTGCTACTAAAGCTAAGACCACTACTATTAACCCTTCTTCTACTGCTACTACAATAACTACTGGGGCTACCACTATTACTAATAAACCTAAGGATATTAAGGCGAAAATTATGGGTAATATTGCTACTATATTAAATAAATCGAAACACACTATTCCCACGTAGGTTGTCAAGAGGACGTATCAGCAATGCTTCAGGACCGGTTGATGGTATTAAGTTGAAGATTTCATTGTGTGTTAAAGGGGATACTGAAAAAAATAGGTGCTATGTGCATACAACTAATAACTAATGCTACTAAAACTATTGCTGCTACACAAGCAAAGGGTATTAAGGTGAACCTTTCAAGGAATATTTAGGTGGAAGCTGAACTAAATCAAAATAAACTATGATCGTGTAGATTGTCAACAGGGTGACAAAGCAATATCACAATAACGGCATACGTTATGAAGTTAGACCTTTCTGGGTAGGTTGTGACAGATTTTGAACTGGCCAGAAAACACTATGTGTGTACTTTTCATACTACATCTACATTCAATTAAATTTTGATGCAATGTCTAGGGGTAGTTTCAATTAAACGAAAAAAATATACGCATGCAAGGATTAAAAAAGAGCATATAAGTAATATTATAG
>NC_088870.1:1119511-1332011 GCF_032884065.1 Artemia franciscana | reverse complement strand
TTAATTAAAAAGGGCACTAGAACTTCTAATTTCCGTTAGAATGAGCCCTTTTGCGACATTCAAGGACCACTCAGTCAATACGATCACCCCAGGGAAAAACAAACAAAAAACAAATAAACACGCATCCATGATCTGTCTTCTGGCAAAAAATGCAAAATTCCACATTTTTACAGAATAAGGTTCTCTGATACGCTGAATCTGATGGTTTGATTTTCGTTAAGCTTTTATGACTTTTAGGGGGTGTTTCCTCCTATTTTCTAAAATGAGGCAAATTTTCTCAGGCTCTTAACTTTTGATAGGTATAACTGATCTTGATGAAACTTATATATTTGAAATCAAAATTAAAATGCGATTCTTTTGATGTAATTATTGGTATCTAAATTCCATTTTTTAGAGTTTCGGTTACTATTGAGCCAGGTCGCTCTTTACTACAGTTCGCTACCACGAACTGTTTGATATTTCTCTCTTGTACGTCAAAGATTTATCTCCTAAGGTAGTACACGCCTTAGTCAGGCTCTGTTTTGTGTGCATCTCGGAAATGAACTTTAAATCTGACCTTGATTCTGAGAATACAACGCAATTTTTTTTGTGCCCCAGCCCGAATAATTTTTTCTGTCAAACGTTATGATTTGATGCCCTTGGATGTTATCAAAATTTTATTTGTGGCAACTCTGTCGTACCGTTCTAGCAAAAAAATGGGATCCATGTCTGAGGTAAAAGTTTAACCAAATATAGTCAGGAGAACATACCAAGCTAGCTTTTGTCATCCTCTTCCAAATAAGCCACCTGATAAAATACCACTTAAAGGGTTTTGCTATCTAGGGAAGTAGGTAGGGGTAAGATCCCCTGTATTTGAACATTGCAGAGCCTATTCTTTGACAAATATCCAAGTATAAACCTAGAATTTGGGGTTTTTTTAGAAAGGAGCATGTCAATAAAACAGTTTTTACTTCATAATATGGTGGAAAATTGCAGTTAACAAATTTTTAAAGCAGTTCTACTATGCTTTACCCCATCCCACCCCCTATGCCCAGGGCTGCTACAAGGTCCTTAAAACTGCAGAATAGTTTTGGAAAAATTCTAGTTTAGCCACTTTTTGCTATCTCATAAAGTGGTTATGTTAGGAAAATAAAACTTTTCAGTAGGATAATTAATCCAGAACCAAAAACATAGTCTGGTAAGGTATTGGGGTAATTGTTTAGTTTCATCACCTGGTGTCCAAACTGGAAACTAGGCTGCAAAGCAGTATAGTTTTCATACTATAGTACTAAGAAATGCTGATTGTAGAAGCATATCCATTTCTGGTTGACCCTTCTCCATGGGGCAAACTAAAAATGTATAAAATAGGCAGGGTTTTGAAGCCAAGGGAAAAGTTGGGGTTGTACAATATTACCTTAAATTGTAGCTTGGAGCAATCTAAGGATTTTTCTTTGTAGAGACTCCAGAGTTGATAATACATGACATGTAGTTGAATATGTACACTTGACTAGTGGTTTGATATTGCTGATGCAAGTGTTTCCCAGCTATACTTTCATTCTTTTGTTGACCATTTGTTGTCAAGATGGTTCTTAAAGCTGTCTGTGGTTTGGGCAGCAATGGTATCTGGCAGTAATTTGTTCCAGAGATTGGCAACATGGTTGGTAAGAAAATGGGTGCATTGCCACTTTAAGGAGAAATGCCTAGATAACTGCAAGTTATCCCCCTGTACAAGAGTCCTGAGATGCCAGAGGAAGACAATCAGGAACTGCCTTTGAATTAATAAGCTTATGAACCAGAATGGCATCACCCAGTCTTCTTCTATAAACCAGAGTTGAGAGTTTCAGCTTGCATAGCCTTGTAGGATAAGGGAGCTCAGAGGGGTGTAGGATAGTATGAGCTTTTAGGGTATAGGGTAATATGAATTAAATTATGTTTCATAAATACTAATTCTAGTTATCACCAGTAATTTCTGTATAGTAAGAAGTTGAAAGATAATTAAAAAACATATCCATTAATGTGAATATCCAAAATTGTTCAATTTTAACTTTAAACTAGTCAACTGTTTGAACAAAACAAACATCCAATTCTGCTTATAGTAACATTGTGTATAGAGTGAAGCAAATTAGTCCATGAGCCCTACAGGCAGTAGGGCAAGGTCTGTATTCTGATTGGTTGAATTGTTTGTTGATGTTTATGACCTACTTTTTGCTGATTGGTTAAGCCTTGTTTGTTATCTTCATGATGTTTTATCATTGTGACCCTATTTTTGCCAGAAATCACAGGTAGTCAAGGGAAGAATCTCTAGTGTAAGTTTGAAGGCAGGATATTTTAGTTTTTTGTGAGTTTTTTTTTTTTTTAATTACTGCAAATAGCTAGATTCTGATGATTGCATATTGTTTTTATGTCATTATTCATTCATATTGTCCAGTCCCAACATTTCCCTTGGTTTCAAAACCCTGCCCACTTTATGCATTTATAGTCTTGTTAGAGGGTGATTTTAGAAAGCTAAAGAATGAAAGTGCTTCACTAATAATGACAAAGAAACAATATGTGATTATCAGAATCTTGCTATATGCAGTAATGCACATTTTAGACAGCTTGTGATGAAACTAAACAATTACCAGTATTGGCAAGCTTCCATTTATTATTTATTAATACCAAATACGGTAAGCTTTCAAGCTTGTTGCAATAAATATAATAAATAGAAGTTATGACAACATAATACAACTGACAACATAGTACACACATATAAATCAATGAAAATAATGACTACAACAAACACTGACAAATAATACTGTAAATTATTTAAAAATGATTTAGATTTGAAAATTTGTTTCTGCTAGTCTTGTTTTGAATTTATTTATGTCATCTCTTAGAAATGTTTTAGGTGGAAGGTCATCCCATGGCTTCCACACCCTGCTGTAAAATGAATGTTGGCCTATTTTCCTTTTTGAAAGTGAGGGGTACAATTTATGTGGGTGATAATGGGTCCTGTAAGTGTCATTCCATGTTAACCCTCTTTTGATTTCTTACTGTTAGAAATTTGCCTACCTATTGAAATTTTGGTAAATATATCACAGTTTATATTATTGACTTACCAATAAAGTGAACATACCACTCAATGCCTTTTTTTATGCTCTTTACAAATAATAATTGCTTCTATTGCAAATTCAAATTTATATTTACCAAATTTTAACAAAGGAACATTTTACCTTAATTTTCAGTTATCAGTTTCTTTTTCTCTTGTTTTAGTTCTGAAAATGCAATTCCTGTTATTTGGGTTGAATCTTAAGCCATATCATTGAGTTTTTTTTTCTAAATTCAGGAAATCTATTTGCAGATCTTTGAAGACTCATTAATTAGGGTTGAACAAAGTTGTGAAGCTAAGAATAGTTTTCTTGTAGGCTACTTTATTTAAGCAGAAGATCTGTTTTGCAAGGTTTCACTTTCAAAATACAAGTTTTTTTTTCATGTATGATGTCTTCAAGATTGTAAATTTTATCAAAGGACAGGCACTAAACATGTATGGACCTACTTTATTATGCAGAAGTAAGGCAGCTCTCTCACAAAATAGTACTAAATTGATTATAGACTGTCAAAACTGAAGTCAAAGTTTTTCTGGTTGATAAAAAAATATCCTCACAAATGTGTTTAAAAACTCTTCCTGGGTTGTATGTTTTGCAGACATTTTTGGAGTTATAAATATATTAAACAAAGAATTGCAAGAAAGAAATATTAATATCATTTCAGCAAGAGAAGTAGTGTCAGTGTTTAGATTAAAGCTGCAATATTGGAGGCAGAAAGTAGAACAGAAGAAGATAGCTTCTTTCTTAAGCTTAGCTTTGTTTTTTTGAAGATTGTGAAAATATTACTTTTGCTGATGTCAAGGATATAATTGTAAGACATCTTATCAAACTCAGAAAGCAATTTTCGGATTACTTTCCAGATCTTGATACATGTACTATCAGTTGGACTGTAGTTCCTTTTAAATGTGAAATTGCAATGACACTAGAAGAACCTTCAGTTTTGGCAGAAGTAATTTTTGAACTTTAATATTGAAGGATGTATTCAATTTGAGAGTAAACCAAACCTGTTGTCTTTTTGGATGTTTAAAGCTGCAAAGGCTTTCAAAATTGCACATGAAAAGGCAGTTAACAAAATCCTGCCATTTTGAACAACATATTTGTGTAAACAAGGCTTTTTCACTCTAATGAACATAATAACAAAGAACAGAAATCAATTAAATGCTGAAGATTGTATTCAAATTGCTCTTATATCAAAAAATTCCAGTTTTGAAGCAATTGTATCAAACATGAAACAACATCATTTTTCCAAATTGTGGAGGAAGAATGTTTTCAATTATTCTTTTTTTGATTTTTTCAATTCTAATTTTTGTTTGTACCATTATTATTATTATTATTATAATTTGTTACAATACTCCAAAATGTCACCCTCAATTGTACCCCAATAGGTTTCAAATTGTTATATATATTACTTATATTACTATTATTACCATTATGTATTACTAGTACTTGGTATAATACTGATAGTTTGAATAAAAGATGTTTAAATTAAATTTTTAGTAATAATCTTCTTTTCAAAATTATTGTGAGGGGCTAAAATATGAAAGATGCTAATAAGAGGCATTTAAAGAGATTTTATGTCCTTTGTCTCTGGAGCCACTGAAGCTACCTTATATATATATATATATATATATATATATATATATATATATTATATATATATATATATATATATATATATATATATATATATATATATATATATATATATATATATATATATATTCCCAGAGATTGAACATTTTTTCCAGCTTGCTCTCAATAGATTAATAACTTCACCAAAGTATGCATTGATGTCAGTTTTTTGCATAGGATATAATTTTTATGGTATTGTTGCATTGGTAGCTGCAACCTTATAAAGAACAAGCCTTTGGCCATAGTGACCAAAAATTTGAAAATAGTTAAAAAATTAAAATTATTAAACTACTGATTGTTTGTCCTATTATAAGGCCCCCTGATATTTATTCAAAGCTCATGAAAGGATGAGCATTACTGACTCTTAACAGCTACTGTCATAAGAGCCAGTGTCATTCATTGATTGCATGGAAGATGTGACAGTTAGAGTCCAATCCGAAAGAGGTACTACTTCACCTATCTTATCCCATCAGTTATAGATCTGATGAGCTTGCTTGAACCAGAGTCAGAGAGCTATGCACAGAGTAGGTTTTTCAAAAGTTTGCCAGTTCATTCAAAGTGGGAAAGACATTACTGATTCTAAATGGCTGCTATTGTAAGAGCCAGTGTCATTCATTGAGGGCATGGAAGATCTGACAATTAGAGCCCAATCTGGAAGAGGTGTCACATCATCTATGCTCATCCCATCAGTTATAGATCTGATGAGCTTGCTTGAACCAGAGTCAGAGTGTTATATGCAGGGCATGTTTGTTCAAAAGTTTGCCAATTCATTCAAAGTAGAATGGATATTACTGACTCTGAATGGCTACTATTGTTAGAGCCAGTGTCATTCATTGACACTAGAATCATGATCATCAGATCATGGAAGATCTGACAACTAGAGCCCAATCTGGAAGAGGTTTCACATCATATGTACTCATCCCATCAGTTATAGATCTGATGAGCTTGCTTGAACCAGAGTCTACCCACAGAGCAGGTATGTTCAAAAGCTTGCCACTTCATTCAAAATAGCCATGAACAGAAAGTAAACTGAAGATCAACTGAAGAAAGTAAGCTGAAGATAAACAGAAAGGTCAAGTGAAAGTGAGGGGCAACATTAAAACTTAAAATTAACAGAATTTATTCTGGACATTTATTCCAGGCTGCCCTCCACAATCCCTGGCTCATTACGTTCAAGTTATTTAGGGCTTTCAAAAAGCTTCTTATTTCAATTCAGTGGCAATGGGTTTCAGCAGTTGCTCTTAGATAGTTTTGACAGAAGATCAAACTTTAGCATAAAGGCCAAGGTTTTTCAAAGGCATTTGGTGAAACAAGCTCAGAATTATACAAATATCATAATAAAAAGTTTATCAGTGGATTGGACTAGACATGGAGGATGTTTGATTTGATTAAAATGTGGATCACTCAGACATTTTATCCAAAAGAATTCAAGGATCTAAAGTTCCTTTTTTCACAGGACTATACATATAACTTTTTTTTACATTAAATTAAAATTGAATATTAACAGAAATGTGGCTAATAGCATATCTTGTCGGAGTTAGGATTGCTTACAAAAGTAAATGTATGTTATTTCTGGAATTTAGGGATTTTCATTGGGTTTCAATGAAAGAAAGTAAGACTCAACTTAAAGCCCAGTGGCTGACAAATCAAAACAGTTATATGGTATAACACTGAAAGTAAAAAAGAATTTTGATAGCTATATATACATGAAAGAATTGTGGAAAATTTACAAATTACAACTCTATTTTTTTTTCATTTTACACCTCCCCCCTCCCCTGTAAAATAATCTTTGTGCTGCATCTTTTTAAGGAACAATTTTTTATTTTTGGAGCAGTTTTATGCAAAAATTAAACTTTTTATAAAGAGTAGAGGCGGAGGAGGGTATTATCCCCCTCCTATTCAGCATAACTGTGAATATAATATTAAGAGTGGAGAGGAATTGATATAATTATATTTTTTTTTTGATGAAATTAACGAGTGTTTTTAAACTAAAATAAAACATGAATTATCAAACATAGGGGGGAATGTCTCCTCCCCACTCTGTCTATTGTAGCATAGATAGGTGAATAGGGGGATTTGAGAGAAGGGACCCCCTTCTCTCTCTCTCTCGTTTACGAGGGATACTATATCTGTTGGTTTTAAGCTTGAATGTTGCTATTAACTGTTATCTGAAAAACACTTGGTTTTTTCTACTGTGCCTGAAACCAGCGAAGTTCTTCCTGGCAATAAGGACAAAAGTCTCTGAAGATCAAGTCTAAAAGATACTACTCAATTTATTTTTTTTAACATATTTTTAAAAAACCAAGTCAAACCGTTTCTAATATGAATGTTTAGAAGAAGTCCTCTAGAGATGAAGTCAAGTTCATTTTGATTTGACCACATACATTTTGTGTGTAAATACAAGTTACTTGAATCAACTAGAATATCAATGAAGTGTTGGAAAATCTTTACATGGTTCTGAATCCCAAAATCCATCAACTGCACCGTTTAGCTTTGATAAATTTAACTTTATGCTGCACATCATGACACTCTTTCTTTTTAGGTGAAAACACCAGTTTCATTGTTGCAAGAATTGTATGTGAAAAAAGGTATAACACCCAAATATGACCTTGTACAGATTGAAGGAGCTATTCATGAACCAACTTTCAAATACAGGGTCACAGTTGGAGATCTGGTTGGTAAGTACTGATTTTTAGTTATCAAAATAGTTTTTGAGATTTTATAGAAAGTTTAAAATACATCAATATGGCTTTGATATGTTAGAGGGTATAGTTGCCCTTACCTCTCTGGAAAAAAAAATATACCTATGCAGGAAGGACAAAGTTGTATGATGTTTCAAATAAGTTATATTTTTCCAGTGAAAGTATTTTAGATTTAAAATTGTTAAAATAAAGCTGAAGGAACGCTGAGCCTCGTGTATAAACCTACTCTTTGTGCCACTAAGCACAAATCCAGATTCCAGAGCCTTGATTTGGGAGGGATGTTTCTTATGCTTACGTGGGTTTCTTTTCTTAGAGAAAATAATGTGTTAATTCAAGTAATATTTGTGTATACCATTCTTGTATACTGCATGCAAAGGATAAAAGCTTTAAAGTTCGAAATTCTTAGTATCAAGCTATATATATAAAATAGAAATGAAAAACTTCTCCATGAAGAAAAGAAGTCAAAGTATAAGTTCACAAATAATTTATTAAACAAAATTACAATAAATCACACACTACCTTCGACTGCAGGAAATCCCAAATGGGCCTGTAAAGGCAGTCAAAGTGATTTCTTACTTCAAATCAACTTCATCTATACTACTTGAAAAAAAACATGCTGTCGTCTCACAACTTCCAATCACTATACCAAACACTTTTTTTAAACGCTGATATACAAACGTTCCAATCTGGTAATATCTGATTTGTCGAAAAGGCTATCAGTGGATTTTTATATACTTCGCTATTGATTTTTGCTATGTCTCAGTTCGAACCGTTGCCCTGAACTAATATCAATCTTTTTCTCCACATCCCAGAAAAGAGGTTGAAGTACCAAGGACATCAAGTTGAGAATTTGTTCCCTGGGTCTATTGCAAGTCTCTTCATATTTGACAACATGGATTTTTTCTGGTGTTTCTTTTGGTTGTTATAAGTATTCAGGGTTTTCCGTAGTTGCCAAAATTGAATCTTGAAAAGAAACAACCAGATACTTTCTGTTCAAACAGCTTGTTGTAACGAACTGTAAGTAAGGAGCTCCCTAATACCCTGCTCTTTACGCTAAAGTTTAACTGTTTGTTGTGATTTCTTAGGAACGACTCCTCACGAAAAGGGCCGTTTAATTAGAATAGGATGCTTTTTTAAACGTGCTAAAGACTTTGGTGTGAAGAGCAGGGTATTTAGTGAGGGGGGGGCTTCATATACGGAATAATTTCTGTTCGGGTTGAGTTTTAATTTTGCTTCTTGCTTTCAGTAGAATCACTTTTTTTATTATTATTTATTCAAATTTCGTTACAGTTGGTTACTACGAACTGTAAGTAAGGAGCGACCCGGCTCAATAGTAACCAAAACTCCAAAAAACAGAATTCCGATACCCATAGATATATCAAAAGAATTGGCTTTTTATGCTGATTTCAAATATATAAATTTTATTAAGTTTAGCCTTACCCATCAAAGCTAGGAGCCTAAGAAATTTTTTCTGATTTTCGAAAAAAGGGGGAAACACTCCTTAAAAGTTTAAGTTATCTTAATGGAAATCACACCATCAGATTCACCGTATGTGTAAAATGTGGAATTTTGTAATTTTACCAGAAGAAAGATTATGGATGCGCGTTTATTTGTTTTTTGTTTTTACCAGGTGTGATCGTGTCGACCCAGTGGCCCTAGTGTATGGGAAGAGGGCTCGTTCAAACGAAAACTGAAAGTTCTACTACCCCTGCAAAGTGACCAAAAATTAGAGGGCAACTAGTCCCCTTCCTCCGCCTCTTATTTTCCAAAATCGTCCTGATCAAGATTTCGAGTTAGCCATTTTGTTCATCATAGTCAAAAGGCCCAATAGCTATGGCTTTGGGTATAGCATGATCCCCACAACCCCAGGAGAAAGGTTTTTAAGTTATAAAATTTACGCCTAGTATTTGTTATTGGGATGCATACATTCATTTTTGGGTGGGGGGACGAATTTTTTTGCTGGAGATTTTCCATGGGGGTATTTTCCATGGAGAGGGAAGTTTTCAGGGAGTGAACCTGTCAGGGGAGATTATACACTGCGGGAATTCTTGCTTTCTCTTTTCTGGCTCAATTTTTCAAGCGGAGTGGTTAAAAGTAATTGTTCGGGGTAAATTTTCACCGGGATTGAATTGTTTAGAGGATATTTCCGTTGGGAGGGGGTTTCTCAGTGGAGGTGGGGCAAGATTTCCTGGCATTGTTTAAAAAATAATAGAAATTAAATCAATTAAACAACCAGTTTTTTCAACTGAAACTGAGGAGCGACATTAAAACTTAAAACGAACAGAAATTATAATGTATATGAAGGAGGTTGCCTCCTCCTCAGCACCTCGCTCTTTACGCTAAACTTTGGATTTTGTCGCAAGTCTTTAAGAATAATTCCTGAAACCCCAGTGTCGTTTGATTAGAACAATAAGAGACTTTTTTAAAAGTAATAAAAACAAACTTTAGCGTGAAGAGCGAGGTGTTGAGGGTGGGCCCATTCATATACGTAATAATTTCTGTTTGTTTTAAGTTTTAATGTTGCTCCTTATTTCAATTAAAAAAAAATGTTTTTATTATTTAATTTTAAAGAAAGCCCAACCAAATGGTGGTAAGGCCCGCTTTATCTGCAGCCGATCGTCGAGCAATACAACAATCAATGGGATAATGCAACCATTATCCCCATCCCTGCTGCTTAACAAATATAGGCTAGTGGGAAGATGTAAAACTTATGAGATAAAGATGACATTTTTAGACCAGAAAAAAGTAAGGATTCTATTGGTATACCTGTAGCCAATCAAAGGAATAGATATAACAGAATAGCATAGCCTAATTGTTCTTTGAAGATGTGTTTTTGTAGGTTAAATCAGTCGGTTAATAGATTTGTGTTTTAACCTTCAATAATAGTAATGATATCCATATCAATGCATAACTTCGATGTATGGCAGTGTTTTTCTTTTACTATGGCAATCAGAAAAGTTACACTTCTGAAGCTCCATGGTTACATTGTTTTTACGCTCATTTTCTGCTGATTTTTCACACACGTTCCTTATTTTCAAACTTGGCGCCTGTTAAGTGTAAAGCTATCTAACTGCATATGAAGGTCTTTTTCTTAATAGATTGAGTTCATGGGTTTTCCTAAGTTCTTAAGGTGTATATGGTTGAGTAGTCAAGCTGTCCTGGCTAAGTGGTTGGCACGCTGGTTTGAGAATTCTTTGTCCAAGGGGCGTGGGTTTGTTCCCTGGCATAGCTAGTTATTTGGTTTGTGACGGAGGTCAGTGGCATGAAGCTGTAAGCTCAGCCAGAGTCGACCCAGCTTAAATGGGTACCTGGAGAAATCTGGGGAAGGTATATAGGGAGGGTGTGCAAAAGCACAGGATGGCCGGCCCCTAGCCCCCCATTGCACTTCCTGGCTGAAGAGCCACGAAACCGAGATCAGCGCTGCTGGTTTGCACTTTAAGGGTCTAGTGCTGTCATACTTGCTACTACTTACTTACTATATGGTCAAGTAAATTCCACTTAAACAATTTAAAGCTTCGGATTTCATTAGTGTCCTTGGCACTTAAAGACATATTTTGAAAAATCTTACCTTAAAACGCACTGCCAGCAAGATAAGGTGGTGATGACCTCCTTTAGATTTCTTGCTAATGCTACTGTTTCAACTTCAGTCAGTGTTTGGTGGTGTTATACTTGTTAAATACCTAAATTTGGGCTTTTACACTGTAGGAAGGGAAATCGCTCCTATCACTCTATGTGAAAACTATGGTTGTGTCCAAAGTAACTGATTTTTTTTTGTAAAAAGAAATATATTGGATTATTGTAGAGGGTACGGCCTAATCTACTAACTTCCAATTTGGTTGGCGTTCTGGAGAGTAATCAATCACTGTTATAACACAAAACGAAACATTCTAATGAAACCGGAGAGAAATTAGCAGCTTTGTTTATTTTACTTTCTTCACACAAAACTTGTAAATTATAAACTTTCTATAGCATTATTTGTCATGTTAGATACTAAACTTGAAAATGATTTTATAGTTATATTTTCCTTTGTCAACATCCATCTTTTATCTTTTTCTATATTCAACATCTGTCTTTAATTACAAACAACCTTTGTCTTATGCTTTTTTGGCCTTGTAAATTTTTGGCGTTTTGAGTTTCGTCAGTGTTCTTTAGTAAGGACACCTAAACTGAGAACAAAGGAAATGATATGCACTATATTATACAATATTATATTATAGAAGAAAATATACATTATATTATAAAATATAAATATTATATTATAAAAGTAAATAATCACTCGACTTTGTAGATGTTTCTTTTTTTCCTACAGCAACGGGTAGTGGCCAGTCAAAGAAGAAAGCCAAGCATACTGCTGCGATGACAATTTTGGAAAAAATTAGGGCTGCAGCAGCTACAAAAGCGAAAGATGAAGCTGCAAAAAAGCTGCAAGGGTCGAACTTGTCTTTAGAGTAAGAAGTTTACCTTTCAAAGTCTTAATCTGCTTCCCAATACCTATGTAGTCTTCTTCTTCTTCTTCTCTCTCTCTCTCTCTCTCTCTCTCTCTCTCTCTCTCTCTCTCTCTCTCTCTCTCTCTCTCTCTTTCTCTCTCTTTCTCTCTCTCCTTGTGTGTCAGGAGTTGTTCTTAAAAAATTGGGACAAAATTAAACCTTTCACGTAAAGAGTGAGGTGTTGAGGAGGGAGCAACCCACCTTATATACGTAATAATTTCTGTTGGGTTTTTTTTGTTTAATTTCATATCGTTTTTTAAATAATGTCTTGAAATCCGGTTTCACCTCTATGAAAAGGGCACTCGAACTTTCAATTGCCGTATAAATGAACCCTCTGCAGCAGGGCTCTCTAGCACACTGAATCTGATGGGGTGATTTTCATTAAGAATCTTTTGCTTTTAGGGGGTGTTTTTCTCTTTTTCTGGAAATCCGGCAAGTTTTCTCGCGCTTGTAGCCTTTGATGGGTTACACTAAACTTAGTGAATCTTTTACATTTGGAATCAGCATGATGAGCCGATTCTTTTTTTTAGAATCGGCTCCGTTTCCGTTTTTTTACAGTTTCGGTTACTATTGAGCCGCGTCGCTCCCTTACTTACAGTTGGTTATGACGAACTTTTTGATAAAATCTTATTTGAAAGGACGATGAAATAAAGGCAAAATAAAATGCAGAGTGAATTAAAAGTTGTGGAGGAGGGGGCTTAATTCTGAGGGGAAGTAATCGGTAAAATTATTGAAGCATAAAATAGGTTTTTGTTTTGTCTGGGGCGCCAGAGCAACTTGTTATGTCCTTACTGCTACCCTTAAAAAATCTTTTAAAATCAATTGGAGGATTTTTATTAAGTAGTCTCCAACCGGAGACTAGTCATGGGTTACACTAAACTTAGTGAATCTTTTACATTTGGAATCAGCATGATGAGCCGATTCTTTCTTTTAGAATCGGCTCCGTTTCCGTTTTTTTACAGTTTCGGTTACTATTGAGCCGCGTCGCTCTCTTACTTACAGTTGGTTATGACGAACTTTTTGATAAAATCTTATTTGAAAGGACGATGAAATAAAGGCAAAATAAAATGCAGAGTGAATTAAAAGTTGTGGAGGAGGGGGCTTAATTCTGAGGGGAAGTAATCGGTAAAATTATTGAAGCATAAAATAGGTTTTTGTTTTGTATGGGGCGCCAGAGCAACTTGTTATGTCCTTACTGCTACCCTTAAAAAATCTTTTAAAATCAATTGGAGGATTTTTATGAAGTAGTCTCCAACCGTCTATAGTAACAAAAATGCAAGTATTAGCTATTTCTTCCCAAATTTTTACAAGTTCTTCTGTAATTCCGCATATATAGTTGTGGGCTGTTGTGTTTTTTCGGGGACTTAAAAAAAGCAGCCTCTAACCTTCTATGGTTAAACAGAAAAATTCCCAGCGTGGTGATTTATATATGTAATGGTTTATATTTTTGTTTATTATGTTGAATAAAGTTAAAATCAATGTCAAGTTTTGGAGGGGGGGGGGGGGGGGTAAATTATCATTTACTTTTTGAATGGAGTAAAAAGAAAGAAGTGGAAGATTTAGCTATAAAAACCTGAAAAATTTCAAGCTTGAGGCAAAGTTATTATTAAAAATATAGCTAAAATGAAAAAAAGAAATATTCTCATTCCCAGTTTTTAAATGGCGATCTAGGTATATGGCCGCTAATAAATTACAGACTAGTCTTAATGATTTAATTTTGGTTGAAAGTCGTCCAGTTACCAAGTTACAGGTTGCTTAAGGCAGCTTATGAAGATCTACTCTCGCAGGGAAAAAAAAGATCATGACCACTAAAAATAAAAGATTTTAGACAAAACAGGGGTTTTCTTTGTTTGGAATGAAGGTAGAGGACCAATGGATATAAATGCAAATTGGGAGAATAAGATTAAGATAGTAGTAGAGAATCAAATGATTCAAAAATGGAGTGAGGAGATAAAAAAAAAGTCAGAAACATTAAACCTTTATAAGGATGTTAAGGTGGTTTATGGGCAGGAGCTCTACTTTAAGCTGAATCTACCAGCTAGATATTTGAGATTTTGGATGCAGCTCAGGGTTAACTGCCTGCTAACTAATGCAAGGTTTATAAAATATTCTAAAGAAAGATGTTCCAATGAAGACAGATATACTTGCCCGCTATGCAGAGTTAAAGAGGATTATTTAGTGCATCGCTTAAGCCGGTGCCAGGGACTCTCTACGATAAAAGGTAAAGGATACGGCATTAGACTTTACAGTCCCTACCGGCGGTGCTGATCTCCGTTTCTTGGCCCTTCAGCCAGGAAGTGCAATGGGGGGTTGGGGGCCAGCCATCCTGTGCTTGCGCACACCCTTCCTGTTTACCTTCCCCAGATTTCTCCAGGTACCCATTTAGAGCTGGGTCGACTCTGGCTAAGCTTACAGAGTCACGCCACTGACCCCCGTCCCAACTGAAGAATTGGGTACACCGGGATTCGAACCCGCGTCCTCTCAGACAGAGGTAAGGGAAAGAATATTTGGAAATAATAAGTTGATACTTCCAGGTGTCTTAAATAGTACGTCACCTCAATTTATTTGTAGAGTAGCAAGGTATCTGGAAATTTTGTTAAATAAGAAAAATAATAATAAATAAATAAAAAAAATATCGGTATAAAGTAAATGTAATGTTACATTTTCCGAGTGTTAAGCGTTCTTTTCAATGACCTTTTTTAAGTATTAAGTACTAGTATTAGGTTAATGCAGTGTTTCATTTAAGCGTTTTATGAAGATCGCTGATCAAAGTTTATGTTATTTTGTCTTTCGTTTATGTTATTGTACTGTGTTCATGGATGTATATTTGGCTTTAAAATACACTTATCTGTCTATCTATCTATCTATTCACCCCTTTTCCAGGGTGGAACCCAATCATAAAAATCAAAATCTAATGAGAATCAGCTAAAGTAAAACAGTTCAAAATAGGGATGAAACCTTTTTATTGACAGTGAATAGATATAAAATTATTTAACTGGATATTTCGAACACATATACAATGTTCATCATCAGCAGTAAAACTAAAAGACATGAATAAAAATAAACAAAATTTATACCTAATAAACTAATTACATATAGTTTATTGCTTTTATTTTTTTTAATGCAACAGCGGAGGCATACAGGTGAATTTGGATTGAACTCAATTTATGATAATTTACTTAGGTCAAATAAAGTAAATATCACCTCACCTAAGAGCTATGACCTCTGTCCACGTAATATGTCAGATAATTCTAATGAACCGGAACCGAAAAGGTCAAAGAGATTTGCCTCCGCTGTTGCATTGAAAAAAATAAGAGCAATAAACTATATGTAATTAGTTTATTAGGTATAAATTTTGTTTATTTTTATTCATGTCTTTTAGTTTTACTGCTGATGATGAACACTGTATATGTGTTCGAAATATCCAGTTAAATAATTTTATATCTATTCACTCTCAATAAAAAGGTTTCATCCCTATTTTGAACTGTTTTACTTTCGTCATGGAAAGGCAGTGTGGTCTTCGAAGTTATCTGAATCAGCTAAAATTTGTATTTGGGAGGGGAGCGTAGCCGCCAGGCCCGCAAGACTTTCAATATAGTTTATTAACCAAAAAATGAAAGAATATTTAGTCCCTAGCACCTGTAATTTTCTCAATTACATAAACATAACCTGTTGATACCCCCCCCCTTCCTACTCGCATGAATCATAATTAAATAAAAATATATTCAAAAGAAAAAATAAAGGAATTAAGAATGGTACATTAAATTAAAAAATGGGTTGAAGGGATTTTTTGAGGGAGGAAAATAGCACACGATTCTAATTGGAGATAGATCAAAGGAAATTACAATTATCTTTTCTGTCAAAAAGCGCACTTTGTGTATTTATTATTTGAGAATTGATTCAACAGAAAAAAGAAAATAATCAGCGATTTCTGAGGGGGAGTTAATCATATAGAAAACAATTCCAACAAGAAATGTCCAAATCTTAGCTTTTCAGCAGGAGGAAGGGGGGTTGGCCGCCAAACCTGCAAGAATTTTCCAATTTAATTTTACATACTAAAAATGAAATACTATTTTTATTGCACTCATGATTTTTACAATTACATAACTCAGCTATTACACAAACATGGCATGGTTATATCCCCCCTCTTACTCGCCTGAATTATAATTAAATGAAGATAATATAATTTTAAAACCCATGTTAGAAAATAAGGTATATTTGAGAGGGTGCGAAATCTGTACGAATATTTTATGCGATAAAATAAAGCTTTATTTTCTGAAGAAGTAAGAACTTAAATCATGTGTTCTTGAATTAAGGGGGGAGAATGGGAGTATGTTAGGTTAAAAAATAAAAATATTGTTAGGTCAAGGTCAAAATTTGTTTGTTAGACGGGGCAAAACACATCCGATATTTTATCTCAACAAATTTAGATTATCTAAGTAAAGTTGTCAATCTTAGAATAGAATAGAATGAAATATGTTTATTCACTACAGTAGCTGGGGCTAACATGAGTATATCATGACACAAAAAAAAGAAGACACAAAACAAAGATCAAAAAGATAGCAACACAAAAACATTAAAGCAGCATGTGCTGCTTCAAGGTTAAAATGAGTTACAAATAAAATTAATATGCGTCAAGAGTCAATTTTCACGGTTAAAATAGTGACCGGCTACATAGAATATATTAGAATATTAAAATCATAAATGGTTGGTACATTCAAGACCACTCATAGGCAAATCCTGAAATAAACTGTATCAAACATTAAATATTCGCGGAGGTAATATTAGTAAAAATACTGAGTAAAATAAGGGACAAATGAATTGCAATATCTCTCGGTACTAGAGGCTCGTTAAGTCATTAACTGTGGACAATTTTTTTTATTTGTCGGAGTCTAGTGAATGGTCCTTCTGTAGGGGGCCTCTCAAGGTTGAGTTGTAAACCACGATAAGTTAGAGAATTTAAACAATTTAGTCCAGATCGATATGTTAATTCATGTTTATGACTATTAAGTGAATTCAAGTTGAGTTGTTTCAGTACATCATCATATGTTGAATAGTTGTGTCCAAGTATTATTTTTAAAGCTCTTTCTTGTATCATCTCAAGTCTATCTGATTGATCTTGCGTCAAACCCGGATGTCAAGTTCGACATGCATACCATGAGAAGGCTTAACATAGCTGCAGTATACAGACTTTAAAACCTCCCGACATATGTTTAGCCAACATAAACATGAACATAAAACATAAACATAAATATTACATGTAAATATTTTTATCAACATCCATTTTAAATTTGGGTTCTGGAAGTTGCGTTTTTGTTGTTGTTTTTTTGTGTGTGTGTGTGTTTGACGCGAAATAGTTATAGTAAAAAAAAAGAAACAAACATGAGATTGAATTAAAAATAGTTACTTAGTAATTTAGTAATTTGCTATTTACTAAATTAGTAAATTACTAAGTAACTATTTCTCATTCAATCTCATGTTTGTTTCTTTTCTTTCTTTTTTATTGTAACTATTTCGCGTCAAACAAAAAAAAACGTTTTGAAAAAATGGAACAAACATGAGATTGAATGAAAAACAGTTACTTAGTAATTTAGTAATTTACTATTTACTAAATAGTAAATTACTAAATAACTATTATTAAAATAGTAATTGACTGGGCAAGAGAAGTCGGAAATTGCTTTTAGGTATTAGAAAACAGGATTCATTATAAACATTGGAATTAACTAACATAAGCATTCTTTTTTGAGCTAGCTTAGGTATTAAGACACAGAAAGAAGAACCATAATGGAGGAAATCTGAAACAATAGCATTCCTTTTAAAACGTATGGGTGTTGGCTAAGCATAGGCATGTTAAAAAGGCGAATATTATTTGCCTTTTTTGTGTCTTTTTAAGTTAAATCCTCTGATAACGCCTTCAAAGCTTCAAACCTTCACCCTGTCGGGGGACCAGGCAATTATGAAATTTTTTGAAGGTGGGCAAATTAGGTTCCGAGGCATGTATACGAATAGTTGAGTGCTTCTGCCCCTCCCACCCCCGTCTTAAAATGATTAGCGTATTACGTCTTGTTCTCCTTCTCTCCTCTGTTTGTCATGTAATTTGTCTGTTTTCTGTCTTATCTCCAAAACTAAACAATCAGGCAAATGGATCATATTCAGTGCTTTGGATGGAAGAACTAGCTACTTATACTTCTTTTTATGCAAAATATTAAAAAAAATGTTTTGTTTTTTAGGTTCATCTTTTTTATATTTTCCATTTTATTAGACCCTTGTCTATATTTTGTTGGTCTTCTTTCTGCATTGAGGACGGGTGAACAGAGTTTCAGCTCAAATATTTATATTTTTCCCTTCTTTCACTTTGTTTTTCTTCCGTCCCCAGTTTTTTTCGTTCTGTCATATATAGGCAGTGTGATCTCAAATTCTATTTATAAATAATACAAAAAGAGAATCTTGAGAAATTTTCTTTCGTTTCTTTTATTTTCTATTTGCTATTTTAATACCATAACGGCTAATGCTACAATGTAATCCATTATTTCTATTATAAGTTAAAAATTTGTCTATTTTCTGTCTTAATTGAATTCGAACCCAAATAAGAACCTGTATACTTCCTTGGTTCAAAGACAAGACGAAGGTTTGAAAGAAGTTGAAATCTTTGAAGATCAAGCCGTCAAATTCAAGTGTCATCAAAAAAACACATTTAAGGTTTATCTAAGTTACCTGCAATTGTAGATGTTTTTCTTCGCCTTACGATGATGGTTTCGATGGTAACCCCATTGGGAGGCTGCAGGAACTGTGCATTGCCAAGCGTTTTTCTCCGCCAGGATATCTTATTGCCTCTGAGGTTGGACTGCCCCATGACAGGATCTTTAATATGGTGTGCATTGTGGATGTTTACAAGGAAACAGGTGGGAATTTTATTAATTTTTCTATAATAGAAATATCTGAAACTAGTTCAGAAGTATCCAAATTTTAGGCCTCGCACCCATCCAGCTTTTTCTACTTTCAAATGGCTTTTTTAAACACAAGTAGATACACCCAGAAATCTTTTTCTTAAGTATTAGAAAAAAAACATTGCTTATAGCTAAAATTCGAGAGCACCAGTGGAGAGTCTTAATGGATCATCTATCTGATTTACCAGTATTAGAGTTTACCAAAATGGGTTATTCTCATTACGGGTTTGTAGCCTTAGTTGCTCTTTGACACTAAGTTATTCCAAAATGTATATATGCTTGCTTCTTTTAGTTCTAGATAATAGTAGGGGACCTTAGGATTTTTTGTTGGAGAAGATAAGAGATCTCAAAGTGGTGAAAATAGACTGCAATGTCTCTTTAAAGCAAGATTTATGGCAAAGTTGATATGCCGCTTTTCTTATCAGAGGCAATGCTCTAGCTTTGCCTTTAGTAAAGAGCAATAATCCTTCAGTTGGTGTTATTTATTTATTATTAAATTTTTTACATAACCATTTGACTGGGAATGGTGGTCATAGAAACTTTGAATGTGTCTAATTCGATTGGAAAAATGAAAGTTCTAGTGTGTTTATTTATAGTCTAGGTGCAACCAGCCTCTAAAGGCTCCAGTCAAAGGTGCAATAAATAAGGGCCTTGCGCAGGATATCAGGGACTGCTACTACTCCTAACGACACACTGGAGCACCAAGCCACCTGAGGCTAGCGCTGCTATGCACACTCTTCCTCCATTCCACTCTATTCAAAATGTCCCTCTTTAAACCCTTCCAGGAAGTTCCCATTTCCCTTAAATATTTTTTACAGCATCCTTCCACTCCAACCGGTGACGATCTGCTTTTCGTCCTGCCCTAGACGGTTGGTCGAAAAGAACAATCTTTGGCAATCTTGGCAATCTGTCATCCCTCATTCCCATGCAATGGGGGCTGAGGGCCAACCATCCTGTGCTTTCACTCACCCTTCCTGCCTACCTTCCCCAGATTTCTCCAGGTACCCATTTAGAGCTGGGTCGACTCTGGCTGAGCTTACAGAGTCACGCCATTGACCCCCGTCCCAAACTAAATAACTGGTCACAACTGGGATTGAACCCGTGCCCCTTGGACACATAATTCCCACGCCATTGCGCCAACCACTCAGCCAGGACGGCAAAACATAGAAGTATTCACGTTCTGACTCTTTCTAGGCTCAGGGAAATCCAAAAAGCTTGCAAAACGTCAAGCAGCTATAAAGATGATTGAGACTATAAAAGATGTACCCGTGGAACAGCCTGTCATATACGATGAGGATGACGAGGTGAGTAGATGTGTTGCCAGGTAAATTGCTGAGGTGCCAGAGGAGCTACCGGCAAAAACTGGGAAGAGTCGTTGCATTTCACTTACGGGCAGGTTTTGTCATTTCATTGACTTTTCTCAAAAACAATAAATACTGTACTCTTGGTACGTATGTGGGGATACATTTCGGTGGGTGGGGAGCTGTAATTTTGTCAAACTTCTACGAAAACCAGTAAACTCCTTTTCAGACGCAATATTGTGACATACTTGGAATGATAAGGATAGTGAGGGGGTAGAGGTGCTGATAGGTAAAACGGGGTGAGAAGACTTCCTGCCAAAAATCGGAAGAGCCAATCCTTTTCAGACGCAATGCTACGACATACCTGTCATGTTCAATTATTTGTGTTCAGTTCAATTGAAGCAGGCAATCTATGAGATCAGTCTTACGTATATAGATATCATGTAAATATTTTATCTTCTTTTCTTTATTTGCAGTACTTTGCTCTCATAGTTCACGTAATTTGAGCATTGAATTTGTTAAATGGGATGTTTTGTGCTATTATTTTCGACGCTCTGTTTTTTTATTTAGTGGCTGTAGACAGTGAGCTGGGAGCACCTTTGATCTTCCTCTTCTCTGTAACAACTCTAGAATGGAGAAGTGTAAGTCTGTCTGTGTTTGGGGGTAGGGGGGGTTAAGCGGAGTTGGCTGTGGTCTGAATTCAACTTAACTCAACTTAACAGTATTGTAATTGGATATAATTGAACAAAAACAATAAATATTTCATTAGTATTCATCTTGTGCAGAGCGACTGGTTTCCTATAGTAATCCAGGAAATTGAGAAATTGACTGTCGGGAAAGTTTATCTATTTAATTGTCGTCAGGAATTGTGTTAAATTTCGCACAAATGACTTTTTTAGTATATTGAAACTATAAAAATGTTTTTTTTTTTTTTCGCATTTAAGCTATAGAAAGCGAATGAAAACTAAACAATAAAACGTATTTATTGAGAGATGTGGGGCTAAATTTTCACTCTTAGGTTAAGAATTGAGAAGTGCCTTACTTGTTAAACACCTTTGATCCTCAGTTTATAGATTATGAGCAAGCATTCGATTCTGTTGATAGAAGAGCTTTAGCAAAGATCTTACCCAGAAAAATGCATTAAGGCGATTAATGTTATGTAAAAGAATAATGCTGCTGTTGTTAAGGTGGGAAATGAGGTTAGCAGCTGGTTTTGTATTAAATCAGGAGTTAAGCAGGGTGGTGTTCTATCCCCCTTTATATGGTTTATTTTGATGGACTTAATCTTAAGAAATACAGGGAAGACAATGGACGACCACGGAATCAAATGGGGAAGAAAAACTCCTGGGCTTAGATTATGCTGATAACTTAAGCATACTAGATGAAAGTGTGAGCAAAATGAATGAAGTTTTAGAGGTTTTGCGAGTTCAGGGTGCTGGAATAGGTTTGAAGATTAATGTTAAAAAGAAGATCAAAAGATGACTTTGGGTAACGAAAAATCGATCAGGTTGGCAACTTCACTTACCTGGGTAGTGTTATTAGTAAAGACGGTGGGAGTGGTGAAGATGTTAAAAGTAGAACACCCAAGGCTCAGGGTGTCATTTCACAGTTAAAAAAAAGTTTGGAAGTCTAGGAAGATTAGTCTTCAAACCCAGATTAGATTATTGGAAGATACAGTAATGACAATGGTCAAATGTGGCTCTGAAGGATGGGCGCTCCGAAAAGCGGATGAAGATTTACTAGCTGTTATCCAGAGAAATTGCTTACGGATCGTTCTGGTACCCGGCTGACTGACCGTATTTCAAACAGTAGGCTCTACGAAAGATTTTATTCAATTCCGCTTTCCAGGGCTATAATGAAAGAAAGGTTGAGATGGCTAAGGCACGTTCTGCGGGTGATGAATGGCAGATTGCCCTTTTCGGCCAACCGTCTAGGGCCAGACATAAAGCAGGTCGTCCTCGTCTGATGCGGGAGGACGTCATAAAGAAAAATTTGAAGGAAATGGGAACTTCCTGGGAGGGTTTAAAGAGGGAGGCTTTGAATAGATTAGAATTGAGGAGGAGCGTGCGTAGCTGTGTTGGCCTCAGGCAGTTTGGTGTTGTGGTGAGTTGTTAGTAGTAGTAGTTGTAGATGTGGGGCCTCTATCCACCTAGATTGGTAATGTACACCTCACACTTCAACATATACTAAGAATTTGGGTAATTCTTTAACCTGTTTAGGTCTGGAAAAAAAAGTTCCTTTTAGGTGAACTCTTAGCATACGTTGAAGTATGGTATCTAGATTTACCAATCTTTAGCAGATAGAGGCCGCACGCCACTCAATAGTCCTTATATTCAAAATCAGAACTGATTGAAGCTTGAAGCGAGCAAGTATTATCAACTATTCAACGGTAGTTGATGTCCCCTTGAGCCCCTTCCCCCAATGAAGCCTAGTGTGCTAGAATTTTCCTTTTACTTAAAGGAGTCTGATCATACCGACGCAGGGACCTTAGTAGTCAAGAAGCGTCGTTAATTCTTAAATAAATGTATAGTCACGGCAAGTGCGGGTCGAAGTGGAAACTGATGTCATTACCCACTTTCTAACACTTTCTAACTTACCCACTTTCTAAAAGGTTGGGTCTTTTAAGGTCAGGCTTAAAGTAGGGATTTTAGTTTAAGTAAGTGAAAAACGATCGGTGTCACATTTTGGATGTGAGATTCAAATAGCATATTTTACCAGCTGATTTTTAACCTAAAGTAACTGAATATGTATTTATTTTGTTGCTATAATGATTGGTTGGAATAACCTTGGTAATTTGGTCAGTTTTGTTCTCTTTTTTCCATTATTTTTAGTTCTACTTATCTAATTTTGTCTGGATTTCTTGTTCGTATTCTTTTTGTTATCGTCTAAACTGAAGACATTCTTTGATATAGGCCAAAATCTTGGTGTTTTTCTGCTTTTTTGTGGGGGGAGGGGTCTTCTATTCGTTTTTTTTTTTCGAAAATGGGATTCTTTTGATGTTGCTGTTGTGGGGTTTTTTCTGTTGTAATGAGTTTTTAGCTGAAGGAATGACTGGTATTAACTGAGGAATAAAAAATGATGATCTAAATTGGTACATGAAAAACATGGGGTCATACAAATTTCAGTCCAAGGAAACTAGACACTTTCTAACTTTAGAATAAAAAACTACTAGCGCCACTAAAAGCATAGTGCTGCCCAGTAGAACTGGAGTTTTTTAAGTATTGTATCAGATTAACGACGCTTCTTGACTACTAAGGTCCCTGCGTCGGCCCTGCAGTGTATTTCTGCTGCATGATTCGATCTCTGGGTCCCGTATTACCAAGCTGAGGTCAAACCCACTGCGCCACCACAGGACGGTAGAACTGGAGTAATTCAAAGCGAAATTCAATAGGTGGAAAATCGGTTTTCAAACTGTCGTTTGCTTATTTTAATATAATTAAAATTTTATTTGCTTATGATTAAACTTTTAATTAAACTTATAATTTATAATTTTAAACTTATAATTATAATTTTTGTAATTAAACTTTTATTTGCTTTATTTTATTTAATATAATTAAATTTTATTTGCTTATGCGTGTGCAGACAGTATACTAAATAAATATTTATTGTTCTCTTTTGCTAAAGCGGGTATTTTTTTTTCGTCTGAGGATAGAGATAAATAAAACAACTACATCCAAAGCTTTATTTAAGGTTTCGGAATTCGCTTTAGGATTTAAATGCTAGATGGCGTTGGCTTTTTTTTCTCTCTGATACGCACCTGAATTTTAACCCTTATGGGTTTCTTTGTCAAGTTGACTGTCTCCTGAAGGAAAATCTCTTTCCATCATTAAATGACGGAATTCAATATAATGAAGCTAGGAACAAAATCTGTTCGAAAATTACCAGTTATATTCAACTGTGACTTTCAGTTTAATTGTAATCTTGTTAGTCTACAGGTTTCTTGAAACTTTTCATCCGTATAGTCTAGAGGCTTAGCCAGAGTTCTATTTTAAAAAAGAAGGCTTTAATCTTGTAGAAATCTTCCTTGCGTTGTTTGGGATGAATACAAGGAAGGTAAGACAAAACGAACGTAGCTGAGGTTTATTTAAGATTGTCTTTTCAAATAAACGATAGAAGATAATAAAATGCTTTTTCATTGTCTTCTGTCGGTATGATTAATGTTGATACATAAGGGCGAAATCTGTTTTTCTAGGTCTGATTAGTTGAACACTTTTGAAGTAGACATATTTTTTTTTTAATTGGTCTCTTAGACCTCGTCGTCAACGTTACAAATTCAATGATGTTATGAAAACAAAAATTCAGTGATGGTATAAAAAAGTTCCGTGGCAAAATTGATCCGCCCCATTTATTATTGAGAGGCCACTAAAATGCAGTTGCCAATCCATTCTTCTTTGTCCCTCGTACCCTAGTAAAAACATAACGAAAGCTTTTAAGAACCTCTGTCGCTTTTGAAAGAAGAATTAGCCGGGTAATCACATCTCTGAACACGAAATCCTATCATACCTCCCTCCCCCTAGATTTGAAAAGTACAGTTTGCCCCCCTTTCCTACATTCTTTTGAAATGACGCTCCTATTTAGAAGCATAAGCATTTGGCAACTAAAAAACGAAATTGGCAGTTCCCCCCCCCCCCCCTAGATTTCGAAAAATCACTTTTTTGGTCTTTCCATTCAAAAATACTAAAAAAAAAACTTCGAAGTTCCTCCTTGTGTGCAGGTATTATCCAAGCATTTGGTAAATCGTGTCAAAAACCGTTAGACCTACAACGTTGGACCGAAACGTTAGTCCTACAACATTCTCCTCTAATCACAAAGTTCTATTTAAAGTCCTTGGCTTCGAATATCTTAATTTTGTCGTAGTCGCTGTTTTTCACTAAAATTCGTCTCCCTGAAAAATTTTAGCATTTTTTGCTGAATTGTCACGATTGAAAGTGTAAGCTCTCACGAGGACGTAGTCCCAAATTGTTGTGTGCATGCTTGTCATTACTATAGGCTGTTTTTGTAACTGTTAATGGGTATGAAGAAATACTATGATTTACCTTTCAGGTGGCAAATAAGATATTTGATCGCCACTCAAAATCTCACAAATTGGCTGATAGTCATTTAAAGATATCACAGTTCCATCGTGCTATGAAAAATGCCACTGGAGAAATGATTGAATCTTTGCAAGTATGTATTTATGTAATTTTTTTGTAGTGTCTCGTTATATGATAATACCAATAATATGATAATTGTACTTAAATCATTTCTACAACAAGTATTTATCACTTACAATATTGAAAATGGCTGAGTGAAATAAAGAAGGAATAAAAGAAGAATACCCTGCAAAAACTAAAGATTAATGCCGTGGCAATGACTGAACAACCATTAGTGCAAAGGTAACAACTAAATAGAATTAAAAAACACTAAACAACGAGATAATGTTGGCCCAGTTGTAGGTAGTGATCAGTGGCAAGTTCGCGTTGATGATGGTAGAAAACAGGCATAGTATCAGCAGCATCAAACTGAGTCATTATTTTTCTAACCAGATAAGAGCATGGCAAATGATGACGAGACATGCAGTATTGGAAATTACAAACACAAATTAAGTTACGATTGCTTTCCCGAAAGAAAGGATAAAGCCAATGCACAAAAAGTACAGCAAGATCTTCGAACGTTTAATAATGTTCAGTTTGAATGTATTCATCAGAACGCTACGTTGGTACGGGCATCTCCTTCGCATGCCCCCCGACACTACCGCACGAATGATTATCGACTTTGATCCCGTGCTGCGTGGCGGGAAACGCCCAAGAGGTCGGTCCCCAACCAGATGGAAGGACACGGCAGGTGCCTTCTTAGCAATGACAAATATTCAGGAGAATGCCCACATCCTTGCAAGAGACTGGTCCAAATGCATGCGCCGTGTAGCATCACTCTCGACGCCGGAAGCATTTCGGCAGGAGCATTAAGTTAAGTCAAGCCCTCAGTTTATAAAAATCTTTGTATAACCGGTTTGCAAATTTTTCTTCTAAATTTTATCAATAATAAATCATGGGAGCTGATCCTTAGCCCTCCCTCCATGGCCTGACCCCACCTCCCCAAATAAAAAACTCATTAACGATATTTTCTTCCAAAAATCATGCGAGCTAACCCCTGGGTGTCCCTCAATGGCCCGACCCCCCCCCCCCCCCCAAAAAAAAAAAAAATAAGTAAAAACTCATTAACCATTCCGTATTCTAAAAATAACTGGAGCTGACCCTAGGCCCTGGCTCCAAGGGCCTACCCCCCCCCCCCCCCCAAAAAAAAGATATCATTAACGACTTTTATTCTAAAAATTATGGGAGCTGGTCCTTGGCCCTCCCTCCATGGCCCCCCAAAAAAGGAAATACTTATTAACGATTCTTTAATCTAAAAATCACGAGAGCTGACCGATGGCCCGACCTCCCCCCCCCTTCAACAAAAAAAAGAGAAAAACTTGTCAACGATTCTGTATTATAAAATCATGTGAGGCGACCCCTGGTCCTAGCTCCATGGGCTGACCCCTCCCCCAAAAAAAGGAAAAACTTATTGACAATTTTTATTCTAAAAATTATGGGAGCTCACCTCTGGCCCTTGCTCCAAGCCCCCCTCCAAAAAAATAAAGAAAAAGTCATTAACGATTTTTATTCTAAAATTATGGGAGCTCACTCCTGGCCCTCCCTCCATGGCCCCCCAAAATAAGGAAAAATTTATTAACGATTCTTTAATCTAAAAATCATGTGAGCTGACCTCTGGCCCTCCCTCCATGGCCTGATCCCCCCCAAAAAAAGTAACTTATTAACGATATTTTATTCCAAAAGTAATGGGATCTGACCCCTGGCCCTTGCTCGATGGGAAGGCCCTTCCTCTTTTGGAAAATCGTTGATAAAAACTGATACACAGGTGCCCCAAAAAAAAGACTAGATAACTTGACCTGTAAGGAATATAATGGGTCCTTTAAATGGAACTAACTTGAGTCAAAGGTTTTAAAATAGTTTTTTACAGTTTGCCCCCCTTTCCTACATTCTTTTGAAATGCCGATCCTATTTAGAAGCATAAGCATTTGGCAATTAAAAAACAAAGTTGGTAATTTCACCCCCTCCCCCCTAGATTTCGAAAAATGACTTTTTTGGTCTTTCCATTCAAAAATACTAAAAAAAAAAAAAAACTTCGAAGTTCCTCCTTGTGTGCAGGCATTATCCAAGCATTTGGTAAATCGTGTCAAAAACCGTTAGACCTACAACGTTGGACCGAAACGTTAGTCCTACAACATTCTCCTCTAATCGCAAAGTTCTTTTGACGTCCTTGGCTTAGAATATCTTAATTTTGTCTTAGTCGATGTTTTTCACTAAAATTCGTCTCTATCTCCTTTATTTCTCCTTTTTTATATCTCCTTTTTGAAGCAGACTCTGAATTCAGCAATTTTCTGTACATATAGCTCCACAATTGTGGTGCACAAGTCTCATGAATCAAAAGAGATCTGGTCTATGAAGACGATTAACCCCTTTGAAAGACTGTCTGATACATAATGCTTTCAAGTATAAATTTACAATAAATATAATTGTAAATAATAAGCTTTAATTATAAGCATCGTGGAATATAGATTAATTAAATATAAATTCTGCTAATATAAAGCAAATAATTAGCCCATGATCAGTCTATACAGTGTGACAGGCTGAGGTCCATTTGATTATCCGTGATTAGACCCGTATTATATATAGCCTAAACATCCCCTATTCAAACTTCTAGGCCTATTTTGTATCTTCTGAAATATAGATTCTAAATTGGCTAATTCTAAGAGCAATTGTTTTGTTTTTCAGTCCCTAAGTATTGGAGATAAGAAAATCAATTACAAAGAGCTATTGAAAAAGGTGGCTGGAGAGCAGAAACTTGATCTCAACTATATGGAAATCGAGGAAAAATCTTTTTCTGGTTGGTAGTTCAAAAGTATTTATTGTTTGTAATAATTGTCTTACTATTATATGTACTATGATCTTTTTTACTAAAACACGCATGTGTGATCTGTCTTTTGGCAAAAAATGCGAAATTCCACATTTTTGTAGATAGGAGCTTGAAACTTTCACATTAGGGTTCTCCGATGCACTGAATCTGATGGTGTGATTTTGTTAAGATTGTATGACTTTTAGGGGGTATTTCCCCCTATTTTTTAAAACAAGGCAAATTTTCTAAGGCTTGTAACTTTTGATGGGTAAGACGAAATTTCATAAAACTTATATAGTTAAAATCAGCATTAAAATGCAATTCGTTTGATGTAACTATTGGCATCAAAATTTAATTTTTTACAGTTTTGGTTACTATTGAGCCAGGTTGCTCCTTAGTACAGTCCGTTACCACGAACTGTTTGATTCTCTTTTACTATCTATCATGGCTAACAGGTTACTAATATCTTATGATTTCATCTTATGTGAATTTCATGTCATTAGAGCTGTTCTAAGCCAGCTATGGTCTTAATCGTTTGCATAATACGTTTCAAATCATTGGCCAAGTCTGAAAATAAAACAAAATATTTTTCGGAAATTTGTGTGTATATGGTGGTATGTGTTTTTGTTTTCTTAATTGCGAAAAAATTAGATAATAGTCTGTTCTCTTAGTAGGGAGGGGAGTATTTTAAGGGGAAGGGAGTACTGTAAACTTTTAAGCACTCTTCTTAGTCCTAATCTTGTTAAGAATTCGCTTTTATTTAAGTCTCTGGTTTTGTTTTATTTAAGTCTCTGGCAAATATAAAAAAAAGACTTTTATTCTGTAATTCAAATAAGAAGTGCTATAAAAAAAGAAATAGAATTTACGAACGGTCGTCCCCCCTCCCCTCTTCAACATTAGTAGGTTCCTGGCTCTTCCTTCCCATCCTTTCCAAATTTGTAAATGGAATGCTTGTGGGAAATTATTTCTCTTAACTCTTTTCCATTTTTAGATTTACATATGTTTTTATCTCTGTTCAAAATATACTTCATTGGCTGCTCTGTGGATTTACGCTACCCTTCTTTGTCTCTCTTGATAACTATCAATTATAGTGGTATTTCAATGACCATAAAATTTTGCAATTTATCCTAAAATTTAGGCGAATACCATGAGAAATTCAGGGATAAGGGTCTCAGTACCCCTCCCAGTGATATCGTCACGTAAACTATTCTTTCCTAATTATTGTAGAAAGCCATGCAAAATTTCTCTTTTTAAAATCGTATTTATGCTTCGTGTTACTTTTGTTTGCTCAGCAGTTTTTTCATAGTCTGTATAGTCAGTCGGCACAGTTCATTGAATAAGCTACTAAAGAGCATTGTTTTTTGCAGTTTTTATTGGCTTTTCTGAGCTCCTCATAAAGAATAAATGATCGTATACAGTTAAAACGTGTACGTAATCGATCGCAAATGGTGAAATCTATTGCTCTTTTCTAGTGGCGAAACCGATTTCTGGGTCAAGGGGGAGGTGGGTGGATGATGTTTGAGCACTTAACTTTAATGTACCAAATAATATCCTTGTGTGGCTTACTGCCCGATTCTTTTGGTGTCGGTATCATCACTCCAGTTATCGAAAAGGGAAAAGACCCATCTCAGTGCATTTCGCGTGGGCCAATTATTGTTGCTCCGATTTCTCGTTCAAATTTTTGAAATACTACTTATTGATGAGATAAACCGAGTGTGTTACACGCCCAGCTGCCAATTTGGGCTCAATAAGGGCAATAGTAGGTAAAAAGTGCACCATATTATGTGCAATGTCCTTCTGGAATCTAATCGAATTGATGAATCTATTTTTATTGTTGGTTTAGATGTAAGTCGAGCGTTCGACTTTGGTCTTTATAGCCAATTTCTGCTGGTCTTGACTAGTCCGGTAGTCGGTATTCCTTACTTTCCGTAATCAGGAACTCGCTGTGAACATTAAGATTAGTTTATTGAGTGGGATAAAAACTTCTACTATTATTCCAGTCCGAATTGGGATTCGTAAAGGAGCTGTCTTTTCGTCACCTCTTTATAATAATAGTGTAGTTAAGGCTTAGCGTGTGGTTAAACCGAGCTTTCTGTATCTTGGTCAAGATCTGTCTTTATTGAATTATGCCAACGATTTTTTGTATTTAAGTTGTTCTTTTTCCCGTTTTGAAGCAGTTTTGTGGTGTTTAAGAGCTTTTATGAAAAAATCGGTGTGTCTTTCAACGAGACTTAAATAGAGTTTATTGTCCGTTTAAGTTTATTGTTTATATATCTTTTGAGCTCAATGATTCACTGCACAAACTGCACAAGATTCTAATTCAAGCTGAATATATCTTTTGAGCTCAATGATTGACTGCACAAACTGCTCAAGATTCTAATTCAAGATTCAAATCGTAAAAGAAGCGTTTCTGCCCCTGAAGTAAAACTTTGTAACAAGATAATAAAATATTCTTCAACTGTATTGCATCTTGGTCTACCTGTGAGCTCTAACGTTAAGTCGACACGTCTTTTTTTAATAGATAATTTTACTAGTTAAATCCTAAAATATTACGGTAGGATTATATTTGCGGAAGCTACATATAGTCGACAGATTAGGGCCCTGCTATTTTCCGTGATGGTCGCATCACGTGTGTGATGCTTTGCGATATATATATATATATATATATATATATATATATATATATATATATATATATGTATATATATATATATATATATATATATATATATATAGTGTCCGAAATTCCTTTTTCTCTGCTTAGATTCAGTCACCTTTGTCAGTCTTATGCAAGGTTTGATGGTAAAAGTTAAATTTAGGTAATTTTGGGTTAAATTAGATTATAAATCTTAGAAATGAGTTAAAAACCTAGCCTGTCACCATCAAACCTTGCATAAAACCAAAAAAGTTGACCAAAAAATCCAAGGAGAAAAAAAGAAATTTCGGACATTCACCAGTGAATGTTGACGTTCTCCAATTTCAGTTTTTCACGGTATCATATATATTATCTAACATGAATTGTCGCTCTAGCTACCTCTCTAAACTTTTACATTAGTCTGATCTAATTTTCGGTTGTTTCCCAAAACGCAGTTTCATTGAGGTGAACCGGGAAAATGACAATAAACAATAAACAACAATAAACAATAAAAATGACAATAAACATGTTCAACTGTCTAGTTTTCCTAATATTGGCGTATTATTTTCGAATTTCCAGAGTGGGATTCACCAATTGTACCGTTGTGCATTAACGAGCTGTTAGCTTGTGCTCTGTTTTTTGTTGTTGTTTTTTTTTTGGGGGGGGGGGGGGGGGGGGGTATGCAACTATGGCTAGTTGTCTTTAATTACTATCATATTATCAAAAAGGCAAAGATTGTTATATGATTTTCTCGCTCGAGAGGAGAAGGAGTTCTAGTCCCCTCCTCCCTGCCCTCCTGAGGATATACAAATATTCTGAATTGAGCAACATTAAATTCCTCTTCTAATAGTTTTATTTCCATTACAGGTCAGTATCAGTCTTTGCTACTTATGTCTGCAGCTCCTGTGGCAGTGTGCTTCGGTACTGGTGAATTCCTCTTCTAATAGTTTTATTTCCATTATAGGTCAATATCAGTCTTTGCTACTTATGTCTGCAGCTCCTGTGGCAGTGTGCTTCGGTACTGGTGAATCTGTGAGTGGCGCAGAAGAAGCTGCTGCTCTTAATGCTTTGGTTTACCTCAAAACTATGACCAAAAAGTGAAGCAGAATTCATCTTTGATCTTGTTGGCGTATAACCTTGATTGAATGTTTATTTTCCTCATCAGTTCTTTTGTAATTATCTACCTTTGGTATTTTTGAAGGCCATTGCATTTCATACCGAGTGGACAGTTTTTATTAAAGATTCCTAACAACAAAATTCTTTTAAATTATTGCTTGGCAATTCCGGAAGTATAAACAGATTTTTTTTCTAAAAAATGGAAGGGGGGATTCTAATTGTAAAAAAAAACATCAATAGTAAAATAGAGAACAAGGGAAGAAATAGGAACAAAATAAGTGATTATAAATGACTCCAAATTTTTAGGCAATGGAAGATTCTTAATAGTGAAAAAACTGTTACTTTTGTTGATACTAGTAAAAGCTTGTACTTGAATGAAGGAGTGTCATTATCTGATGGTCTGGCGACAAAAAAAACGCCTAAGGACAGCACAATATCGAGGGAAGAGTCGAGGGGATGGGGAGCAGTTTAGTAATTAATGGCTAGGAATGTCAAATAAAAGCACAATACACCATCTATGTGGAAAAAAATGTCCTAAAAAACACAAATAATAAATACTTGTTGTCAAATAGGGGTTTTTAGAGAAATACCACAGCCTAAATGGGTAAGATTGTCACGTCCATTTTTAGAAAAAGTGTTCTATGTGTTTCCATTAAAATTTTCTCATAGCGCTTGAATTAAGCCTTCATCTTCTTATTTTAAAATTTTAGGTCAGTTTTGTCAAATGAAAGCTATTTGGTATTTGGTTCATTCAAATAATGAAACTTCAAGTCACGTCATGTCAAGACACGTCAAATAAAATGAAGCAAATTACTTTCAGACGTATATTATAATTAATCAACATATTCTCTAGACGTAAACCAATTATATATAATTTTGTTATCAGTCTATATTGTTTCCTTCAGAAAAAAGCATGGACAAGAAATATACCAAAGAAAGAGTTCTAGGTCTTATACATTGGCTAAATCCTGATTTATCATAGCATATGATATAGAATTCAGAAAAATCTGTTTTCAATTTGAGGAGGAAAATCCACTCATCTAGAATTTTACAAAAAATCCTCCAGTCATCCTTGAGATTTTTTTTTTCTCCTAATTGAACTAAGCTACTTTCAATATAACCAGACTATTGTTAATATACTGTTAACAATAGCCTGAAGTGTTGGCTCTTGTTTAATACTCAGAAGGAAATAGTGTCAAATTCTGAAAACTACGCTAAAATTCTAAAATGCATAGTTATATCATTCCTAAAAGGGCTTCATTTCACTTTATCCCCACCCCCCTCTAATGTGCAAATATATATATCCTATATTGTATATTCTCCATGAATTTTCTGTAGCGTGCTTATAAAATATTGTAAATATAGAGCTTCACATTCTTTGCACAATCAAACTAACAAAGAATGGAGAAAAACGCAATTAATGGTAATTTTCTTCGCCTCTATGAGTTGTTTTGTTGAGGAAGCACAATTTAAAACAAAATAAAATAAGACACTCATAGGGTCCTCCTTCTTGCTGCGTACAGTACTCACTAGACCTTATTGATTAATTATCCTTAATCAAATTTACTTTAACAAAATATTCATCTGTTCAGTATGAAATGGATTCAGGATCTAACACTGATTAATAAATAAATAATTATAAAAATCTGGACTTCATAATAAATCCGAAAAAGGAAAAATAATGCATCTTAATATCTATAAAGCCTTTAAAAAAAAAAATTATATCTTTATGCCCCTTATATGAGGGTACGTGGCTTATTTCATTTAATTTATACATCGCTATCTGAAAAAAAAGGGAAAAACTCAGGATTTGACGCCCTGTAAAGTTTAGATAAAAAGCCGGGTAAGGCATTAAAGCAGTTCAGGCACTAATCTTGGTGGAAGGCGTTTAATGTGAGTCCTCAAAAAAATTTGCTTGTGGTATTTGCTGCTGGTATTCAAAAGTACAAGAATAAAACCGTTATAATAAATAAGCGCTTCTATATATTTGTATAGACTGCTTTTTCCTTATGTTTGTAGCGTTATAACTAGTATAATCAGTTGTACTAATCCACTTAATTATTATATAATATCAATAATGCTGAATTACTAATTAAATTGGGTCACTGTTTGTAGACTTAAGCACATGGATTACCCGTATATTAGTGGATAGATATCAGGATTATGATGATAGATGTAGTAAGTTTTGTTTCAATTAATAAACGTGTTCTTATTCATCTTTTTCTTCTTGAGTAAGGCTGTGTTGTGGTTTTAGGATTTTTTTTTTAAGAGTTGGTTATTACCCGTATATTTTAATTAGGTTTTAGTGTATCCAAATTAACTTGCCCACTTGAATTGATACAATTTATTATAGACAACAACAAGGCCTATCTAACTACCTTTTGCTCCAAACGGTCTAAATGTGAAAGGATTGACTAGTTTGAATATATGTAAAAATACATGCAACATAACTACATAATACCAATTATCTTTGCTGATTTTCCATTTTCAGCTGGTGTAAAACGGGGGCTGCCTCGGCCCCTACCCTAATTAAGTGCTCTTTGCCTCCTTCTTTAGTTGTCATTTTAGTACCACTAGGACAATCGACCATTTTCTCTCTTAAGATCTATCGCTACTAAGTAGACAGTATTTAAGCTCACATTAGCTTTGGACATTCAGGCCTTGCATTTGATTTACTAGTGGTTCTAATGACGCTAATTTTGATGGACCTATCCCATGATTGACTTGTCAACTCTTCTAAATTAATAAAATTATGTTCATAGTTGTATATTTAAACATTTAACCTTTTCTTGTATTTTCGTCTTATTCTCGTTAGATCTAACATTCTGATACTTTTTGCCTAGAGCCTCTCTTCTACTAACCTTAAAACTTTTTTGCTAGGACTCCTTGTTGTTATTGTTGCTGGTAAGAGGGCGTATACGAGCAATATAACACGCTCTTGACGCACGTGGCCTTTGTTCCTCTCTTTACATTACACTTTTCTCATAGGGGTTTGACTGAAAACATCGTACAGAGAGTATGTGCAATTTTTCCCTCTATTATTTTCTTTCGCTTCTAAATTCCCCAAATACAGCTTTATCTCATGACTGTGTTATTTCCACACAAACATTTCCACTTATCAGAATCGAAAATAAAAATAAAATACATCCAATATTAACAAACGCCGTTCGTCATTCTTTTGTTAAGTTGGTTTCATCGTCGTCTACTTCTTCACAAATAATATTGCTAGAATCATTCTATCCATTTTCTAGACTGTCAAATTCTTACCTCTCCAATTTCATATCTTGCTTTTATCGACTTTTTCTCTTGATTTTTCTCCCTGGCATCTACATGGCTAAGACATGTTCTGCGAATGAAAGATGACAGATAGCCGAAGAATGTTCTTATTGGCCAACCTATTCAAATAGGAAGATTTTGGTTGGGATGAGGGAGGAGCCTGCATAGCTGTATTGGCCTCAAACGACGTATTCCTAGAATGAGCTATCGGTAGTAGTAGTAGTAGCCTATCTCTGTCTTAACTAATTATTGAGTAGATGTACTTCTTAAATTGCAGCTTTAGACTGAGCGTGGATACAGCTAAAAGCTGTGCTTTCATTTTAAAATGAAAAGCAGACTTGCCTCTTTATACCCCAAGGTCTTGAATGGATCCTGCCTCTCCCCGATTTACCAATTGCTTCAGAGGTAGCCAAAACTTAATATTCCTAAAAATAATGATATTATCGATGACGGGATCGTCAATAATGGCTTATCCGTCGCTCAGAAAAAGAGAGCGTCATAAATTACAGACGCACAACCTCAGGAATCATAAATTACTGAGTAGGCCGAACATAGTTCACTGATATCATAACCCCTAAATCTTATCTATGGTAGGTGTTTTTCTAAATCGCCTTTTAGTTCTAATTTCATAACGGTGACATTGAGCAACTGTTATAAAATCCTGGGTTTTCTACTATTATTAGCCACCAGTTGTTTCTACAAAGTAGGTTTTGCCTTAGGTCTCAGTATTCATGAGAGAATATTATGGATATAAAAAAAAATCAAACTTGAACTCCTTTAGAATCAACTAAAAGGAGAAGTATAGTGAATTCCTTGCAATTTTCACAAACAAAAATTGCGAGTAAATGGGTTATAAATCTAATTTCCAATAATAAACCTGTTGCATAACACATAGCCAATTGCCGCGTCTGATTCGAAAAGACTCGTCTGTGCCGCTGAATTTCTTTAAATCCGGAAAATCATGTTTGAAATCATACGGCCCCAAAGAGTAGACCGAAGCACAGTTGCATAATATAATACAGCGTAATCATGGTGAAAGCCTGTCTTGTCTCAAGTTCAAATTAATTACAGTTTAAGTTCATCTAACAAAATTCAGATAGTCATACTTAGAGAAAAATGGGATTAACTCAAATGCCATAATTTGTCCCATTTACACTTGTCCTCCCGAAATCCAGAGAAGCTTTTTGGCTGCAATACTGAAGAAGTAAGCACATATTTATATCGTTTATACTTTTCAATGATCATCATATGTTTTACTTTTACATGAAGCCTTGAAGAGAGACACTTGTGTATGTTTAGCAGTGATCAGACCTCTAAACATCTGGACATCATGGACATCATGGACATCTGGGCGTTGAAATCTTCGGCTTCTTTCTAAGAGAAAAATGTTTATCCAGAGGAGTTTCCATACGGCACAAAACTAAACTCGTCGCATATTGTACGTCATTAGCTTCAAGAACACTAGACAAATCATTACTCTGAAGACTATGCATTAAATTAGAAATGTCTTTATCTGTCTGAGTTCCGAAAGGAGACTCATCTTACTCAGCCACAGAAATTCCAGTTTTAGGCCCAAATAATGACACGTAAACATGGAAGTAATCAGAAAGGTCAGCAAAACAAGGCCAAAAGCAAACTTTAATTTAGGAGAAAGAGAAAGAAAAATACTGAATTGAATTGAATTTATTTATGATCTGTTATAAACACAATAACAAACGGAGCATAAGAGAAGAAAAGAGAAAGACCGAAATGACAAATAAAATAAGACCAAAATTCGTAAAATAAGCACACAAGTACAATAATTACACAAACACAATGTAAATAACAAGCACAATAATTACACACAGACACACTCAAAAATATATAACAAACAGAATAATTACACACATATACAAAAAAAGAAAAATCTGTAACCTTGAATACATCTGCTGATGGCAGCATTAGGGTCTATAATGTCGTATATCGTATTGGCCCAAGAATTACCTTCCCAAAGTGGGAGGCCGAGGAGATATTTAGTATACCGGAAATAAATTCGTCTGGGTTGTTTTATTTCCATTGCCGAAAAAGTACGCCAAAAAGGTGCAAGATACAAAAAATTCGGGAGTACATATGCATTATACAATATAGCTAGTAGTCGGCGATTAAAATTAAGTTTTTTAGTTACTATGCTGCCCTAGGCACTGAACGTCCGGAACTGGAAATGGCGGATAAGGAACTTTCTAGTTGATTTAAGAGAATCACCGATTGGGAGGTCAAAGTATTTTATTTCCAGTTTAGGAACAGCCAATACTCTATCAAGATCAACTTTATATGCTTCGGGAACTGGGCTCAAGTTGAATAGTGCAACTTCGGACTTTTTAGCGTTATACTTAATATCCATCTTTGAATATTCTTGACTCTGAATGGAAATTTTTTCTCAAGCGCCATTACCGTTCAGCTGGAGTTAAAAACATTATCCACATAAGAAATAAGAGATACATCTATTCCTTCTAAAATAAAAGAGGAAATTGCTAGGAATTGTTTATGCAGAATTCAGTCACAAAACACGATGGAGGATGTAAGGACATCTTGCCTTACACCATGGCGAACAGGTATGATTATCTCTATATTCATTCCGTCAGGTAATTTTACATAACTTCATATCATTCAAAGCACGAATAGTAAAAGTACTGACCTGGCGTTTGTACATTTCAATGTATGCGTGTGAATTATCAAATAAAAAAAAAACGACTGACATCATGGCTGCCTAGAACAGGTGACTCTCTCGATTTATCAGCATGAATGGAAAATAATGACAGTGCCGTCAGTGCATGATTCATTTCTGGAACCTAAATTGGTATGGAACCATATAACACTTATCAATCAATTCAAGCATGATCACCTTCTCAAGAATTTTGCAAATAGCTGTCGCTACTGCTATTGGCTGTTATAATGAACATTTATTTAAGGGTTTGCTCTACTTAGAGACAGAAGTAAGACGGCCAGATGAAAAGTAAAGAGGAGCTGTTACTTTTGTGAACGTCATTTGGAAAAGTAGAGCAAGGTGGAAAAAAAGTACAGGGGGTCCACATAGGAGGTGTTTAGTATAAACGTGATCTGTAACTCTCGAGAAAGACTTCTTGATTTTACAGATTACATTGTAAGCGTCAAAGACAGCTACAGTAAACATTGATTTGACCCCTTTCGAAAGCATCCGCTCAATTTTGACTTTGAAAGTGGCTCTGGTTTTTAAGATTCCCTCGGAAAATGTTGTTTCCATAACTTGCGAGGAATGTAAATTGTCTGGTTGGGCTTTTGTTTTTGTCTATGAATTAAAATTTTCCATAAAAATCCTGGCTTATTGATAATCTTTTCGGAAAAATTGGAACGAATAGCAGCTCTAGGTTCCTTCAACTCTTTCGAAAAACGGCGATTGGTGGATAAACGGATCTGATTTATATCACTAGTTTTTGGACACCGGTAGATCAAAATTTGACCTTATTACAAGCCACAATAAGTAGGGAAATCTGGGACCAGCCCTTCATTTAGGATCCAACTCGTATTTCAGTGAAGTGACTTATTCATATTAGTGACTTATCCATATAGGACAAGTTTCATCAATTAAAGACCTTACTTTAAACCTTAGTTTTTTTTGGAACCGTGTGGGACGCAAAGGGCGTCGACAAAGCTTCACCGCTCGTCCCGAAGCGGTATTGCAGCAGTGCAATTTTCCCACTCAGGTAATAGCGAGATCTTCATCGTCCTCAGATCTCGGTCAAAATTTTACCGCAAGGTATTCTTTTGACGACCTCGTCTTCTTTTGTCGCCTGATCAATTAGAGACGGAATAGAACTCTGATGAGGCTCAAACGTTAGGTCCATCTTTGTAAGAAGATTATTAATGCAGTACTGGCACTAATGTAGGTCAACCTTATTTAACTCTACTATAGTACACCACTTAGATTCTTGGGTTACCCGTGCACAGTCAATTGGAGCCGCAAAACTGAAAGATAAAGGTTAGAATGATCAGGTAGGACAAATTCATTAAGAACGGTTACACTCACTGCATGATGGGCAATACTACCGGAAAAAAGCACGTGGTTAGGGATAGACGCAAATACCAAGGGATGTATATGTATGTAAAAGCAGCAGATTTGGGTGGAAGAAAACTTCCACTTGGAATCAGGCTAAGAAGCTGAGCAGTAGCTGACCCAACAGAACTCAATAGGGTGCGGTGCTCTAATTTTACTAAAACATTTACCCGATTTCCTGCATGCTAGGGTAAAACTTCGTTTCAGAACTTTAGGTTGTATAGTTTGTCGCTAGGTATACATTTAGAATGACAGTATCACCCCCTTTTACTGCAAGAAAATGCTCAGATTTTGTAAATAGTTCGGAGCCAGTATGTCTATTTATTATCGTAGTAAGTCCACCTTAAGGGACACCCTTGTTTTCCTGGCTTTTTCGCAGATACAAAGCGGAACATTAATGGCGTTATATTGAACAGCTCCATGCTGTTAGTAAAGAGAAAATGTTCCTGAATACATATGATTTCTTCAGTAAGACAAAGTTGTCTTATTACGGCAACTTTTGCACTGAGATGACTATTTAGGTAGGCCTATCATGAATAGATGCGTTTTTAATATAGGTCTTGACCATTTTAAACAGATATGCCTCACACTTGGCATATCCTCTGCGATAAAGAGCTTATGAATCCTTAAACTATACCGATATGCGAGAGAGTTTTTATTTTTGCACCAGAATCTGGATTTTGATTGTTAATTAGTGCTGCAAATTTCTCCGCAGTAACCTTTGGCACAACATCTACCCACCACTTATTTTTTCCTCGTCTGATTCCAACCTTAGAAGCATCAAAGGAATCACCATACGCAGATTCTATAAAAGCTTTTCGCTCCGATGGGGTTTTCAGTGGCGTCCATTATGTTCACATACTCATATTTTTAAAAAAAAAACAATATTTTTTTTTATTAATAAGAGTTTTAAAACCTCCTAGTGCCAAAGAGATAAGGTGAAACTGATCCGTTCAGTACGGTGGAGCTCAGTCTATCACTGAAATTATAAATAAACTTAAATCTAAGTTTTCTGGAATTAAAAATATTTCTGATTTTAGTCTATATTGTCAGGTGTTTGAGCCTTTGGCAACCGTTGGCAACCTGGCAACCGTTACAGCTAAGAGAGTGTTTTATGATTTTGTCACATTGTATACAAGTTGTTTACTTAATTTAGTTTTAGAACATTTAGAAACTATTATCAAACAATCTTTCCTCTTATCTAATATGATTTTCTTTTTAATAGATACTATAAAAAAAAAGCCAGATGGACAAACTTCTTTAATGGTATTAATTGTTCAAGATAATACAGTTCGGACTTTTTGTGTTATTTATTGTATTTTGTTTTATTTAATACATTTGTAAGATTTAATTGTAGCTTGTATATCAAATTGTAGGAATGTCTACAAGTTATACTGCCAGTACAATTAGAATCCAGCGTAAGAATCCAAAAAAAGATTCTTACGGATCGTTTAGTAAAGAATCAAATAAAATAGCATTTTTTAATTTTTTTTCCTCTGAGGAGTTGATGTCCCCTGAGTGTTGTTCATGGTTGTCTTTTCTGCACTTTGACTCCCAGGCCTCAGGTATGTTCTTTTTTTCATCTTATATCTTATTTGGCTATTGTTCTCTTTTTTTGGTTGTTACTTATATTGTATTTTTTTGTATACCCCTTGTATCCCTGGGTATGGATCCTTTCGAGGGGGAACATATGCATTATATGTCCATTTTGCACTGTATTTTGCATTGTATTGCTTTGAATAACAAACTTATTCTTCTTCTTCTTCTTCTTTATGACTATTTTGTTTTTAAGCCAACTAGAATATAATTACATGATAAATAAGGATAGCCCAAATAATATAAAATATTCTCTTTCAGGTATTAAAAGACATTCAGATGATCTTTTGGCTTTAAACTGTGAAGAGTTAATTGGGATTTCAAAAAATATTGGCTATTCAAAAATTTTGTTTTAGTATAATGAACTTCTGACTAAATATGTAAAAATGTATCAAATAATAGTAAATGGTTTTTCGTTATAATTTCCCTTTCTTTCTCTGATTCTGAAATACCATGTTGTGTCTGTGTCAGCGTTGAAGCCTGTTAAGTTTTACAACGGTTTCCCTTGAAAAAAACTTACCAATATAACACTAAAATCAAAGTTTCAATTTTTCTAAGCCACCTTTGATTTCTTGAACATAGATTTCTTCTAAAAAAAATGTACCCTTTCACTAGTTTGCTCCTAACAGGGATGCATCTAATCTCCTATAGTATGATTTTTTTATGATTTTATTAATATACAACTATTTCACATTGTTCGCCTATGGGATAACATATAAAACAACTTATTGTAGGTGTGCCGTTATACTTGGGTCAGGAATTTAAAGCGTCGAAACCTATAAAGGCTAGTATGTATTTATCTGATCAGCCTTGATTTACGGTGATCACTTATGGATAGCTTATTAGATTTGAGACGTTTTCACTCTTGAGCTTACGATGGCTTATATTTGCCAACTACAATGTTGCACCCCCATGGATCCTTCTTTCTCATTGACCATGTTTGGTTGTAGCTTTTGCCTAGGTATTTAGGTGTGTTGGTAAGGTCAACACATATTCATCTTAAGGTTAAGATGAATTGAAATGGAATAGTTGTGGGCATCAAGTCATGGCTAATTGTAGAAAAAGCCGAGACAGATCGTCCAATTGAGTGAGAAGCAAACCTGGCGTTAATTCCCCCCTTATTAGGATTGTACAAAATGCGTCATTGCTGGGGCCTCAGTCAAGTGCTTATCTGTCTAAACTAGTAAAAAAATTTAGGCTACTACTTTTCCAGAGATGGGGTGTAAAAAAATTTAGGCTACTACTTTTCCAGAGATGGGGTAACAGTTTTTTTTTACCAAGTAATTACTTTTAACATATTATAAGTCAAAAAAAAAATTGCAGAGTTCCCGAATGAAACGGGAGCGTTCTTTACATGAAGTTATGGAAAAGGAATATGGTTATGATTCCTAAAGACAACTTTGCAAGTTTAGGCTACTGCCACAGGGAGCAAAAAAAGACAAGAAAAGTAAAAAAAGACAAAAGGACAAGAAAAGCAAGAAAAGACAAAAAGACAAGAAAAGTAGAAAAAAGAAAAAAACACAAGAAAAGTAGGTAATATATTTATATCATGTTGGATCTTACTGTATAAAGTGCTGTAGTTTTTACCGACTTTCCAAACAATTGAGTCATCAGTATATAGACAGAATGATATGTTGACGACCCTTGGCTTAGAAACATACAGGTTAAATAGCAGGGGGCTGAGTATTGCTCCAATTGCATTTTAATGATTGCTCCAGTTTAGCATTTTAATGATTATTTAGAGTTTGTTATAATCTCTAACTAGACAATTGACTATAGTCGATTTGACTATCAAGCCAAATACTAGCTTACTCAAAGTCCGAAAAATTGAAATTTTGTTCCTTTGTCAGTAATTCAATTGTTTAATTGTCAAGCAAAATTTTTAGAGGAATCCAAATGAATCTTTTTTAGATACCTTAAAACCTTCTTTGTTAAAAATTGTAAGACCAATAAGTGAAATTGCTAACATCTACAAGTGACTACATGTTGATTCTACTCAGAGACAAGAGTCATAAAAAGTCAATAGCATTTGAAGGTGGTACAATCAGAGTAGTTGTCACTACAAAAGATGAAGTACCTAAGGGTGACTGCAGTTCAACAATAGTCATAGGTGGCATTTGAGGGAGGTGGGGGCTGAGGGACGGTTGCCCAACCCCATATTTTGGAAAATATCATAATATATTAAGTAAACCTAAAAAGTGTAATTGGCAAGAAATTGGTCAACGCTAGGTTAATTTAAACTAAAGTTTGACTCTTTGTCACAACTCAACTTTTTAAAACAGTAAAAACTTTAGCGTAAAGAGTGAGGCGTTGAGGAGGGGACAGCACCTTTCATATACAAAATAATTTCTGTTCGTTTTATGTTTTAATGTCGCTACTTACATTTCAGTTAAAATAACTTGTTTTTTTTTTATTTCTGAAGGTTTTTCAACTAATGGTGGTTCAAATTTGGCTCACCGTACATGAAAAATTAAAACAAAATTTGTATACTAATTGTAGAAGATTTACTCCGTTTATGAAGGATTACCTCCTCCTCATTACCTTGCTCTTTACGCTAAAGCTACTAGTACTTCAAAAAAAGCTTCCTATTCTAATTAAAATGAACGCTCTGTTTCAGTGAACGCTCTTAAAAAACTGGGACAAACAATCAAACTTTAGCGTAAAAAGCAAGGTATTAAGGAGGGGGCAACCCTTCATATATGGAGGGGGAAACCCTTCGCCTCACGGAAAACTCTTTCATTGAAATTTCATTCAACGTAAAGTAAACCTTCCCCCGTCAAATTCCCTCCAGATATTTCCATCCTTGCTAACAATTCCTGTGAAATTGCCTGCAGACTATTCAGCCTGGAAAATTCTCCCTACCATTCTTTCATTTGAATAAGAATTTAATCTCTAATCAGTTTCTCAATCATTCCAAAAATGCCCCCTTCCATGGAAATTATTTCTCAGAAAACAAAACACGCGGAAAATAGCCCCCGTATAATTCCGACGGAAAATCACCACATGAAAAATTTGCAGAAGCCGTAATACTTTCGGGCCAGCACTAATGTTTTCAAAAATTTAGTATTTGTATATGTATATGTAAATTAGTATATGTAGTACATGTATGTATATAGTATGTGTATATGTAATTTAGTATAAGTATAATATATTTGTAATATCCAATACTACTACTACAAACAATTCACCACAGCCCCAAGCCGCCTAAGGCCAACACAGGAACGCACGATCCTTCTCCATCCCGATATATTCAAAGCCTCCCTGTTTACACCCTCCCAGGATGTTCCAACTTCCTTTATATCTTTCTTTATGACATCTTCCCTCCCCAACCGTGGACGATATGCTTTCCGTATAGCCAGCGACGGTTTGGCGGAAAGTAGTAGTAGTAGACAGGTTTAATAGCAAAAACTTGACAGCTGTCGCTGATTTGTGTTTCTTTACAACATATTCAAAATCAAACTACACTTGTAAATATAAAACAACCTATAAATATTAACTCTTATTTTACATTTTGACGAAAACCGGGACGAAAGAACTACCATATCGGTTTATTCTTGCTTTAACGGGAAAGAACAAACTTTGACAATCTGCCATCCTTCATCCGCAGAACATGCCCTAGCCATCTCAACTTTTCTTTCAGCCCTAGAAAGCGTGATTGAATCACACTTTTTGTACAGCTGAATATACGAAATACGATCAGTCAGCCGGGTACGCAGAATAATTCGTAGGCAATTTCTCTGGAAAACATCTAGTAAATCTTCATCCGCTTTTCGGAGTGCCCGTACTTCCGAGCCATATTTGGCCGCTGTCGTCACTGTAGCTTCCAATATTCTAAGCCTGGTTTGTAGACATATCTTCCTATTCTTCTAAACTTTTTTTAAACGTGAGAAAACACAAGTGAAGCTGTTCACCTGATCAATCTTTTCGTTACCCACCTCAACTGTTAATCTTCACTGATTCCTAGCCTTAGTTACTTAGTCTTTCTAACATTTATTTTCAAATCTATACTAGCACCCTGAACTCGCAAAAGCTTTAAGAGTTCGCTCATTTTGCTCATATTTTCATCTAGGATGCTTAAATCATCAGCATAATATAAATCCAGAAGATTTTTTCCTCCCCATTGGATTCCATGGTCTCCCATTGCCTTTACTGTGCTTCTAAATTCAGAATGTGAAAATTTTTTTCTTAGCGCACTTTTATTTGAAAAGAATTTGATTTCTGATTGTTTTTTAAATCATGCCAATAATCCCCCCCACCCCTCGGTGGAAAAGTTTCCCAGCAAAAAGGCGGCAAAGGGGTATTTTCCAACAAAGGTTTTTTTGGGGGGGAGGGGAGGGGTATAAAAGAAACTTTAAAAACGCATCAAAAATGTGAAATTGGATATCTACTCCTTCACGATTTCTGGGAATGTTTCTGGTCTACGCTGCTATTAAGAAAGTAAAGAATAACAATAATCCCAAAATGAACAGAATTCATTCTATAGAGGAGAAGGACTGTCCCTTTCTCATCCAAAACTCTACCTCAATGTAGCACAAAATTCAGAGTGTGGTCATTGGAGGAGAAATTGAGAGTTCTAGTCCTTTTTTTAAAGTTCAGAGGTTTTAAAGTTCAGTATTTTCCGGGGGGGGGTCCGTGGGGGGTATTTTCTGGGGATATTTTCCAATGTGGGTAAGTTCTAGGAGGTATTTTCTGCGCGGGGAGGGGGCGGGGGGTTTCCATGGGGTTAACACCTGCCACCAAAATAGGACAAGCAAAGAAAAATAAAAGACGCTAATATCTTTAGATGCGTCAAACGAGGCATGTTCGCCGATAAAAGCCAGAAAAGGACAGAAACGTATAACAATAAGAAAAAAGGGATTGCAACTAATCAAGTGAAGAAGAGAAGGTAAAAACCAGAATTATTCGTCATTAAAACTAAAAGTAATTAAAATCTAGCCTGGATTAGGCTGGATTCTTATTACCCGGATGGGTTTGGAGTAGCTTAATTACATTTAGTTTGCTTTTTTTGCGAGAGGGGAGGGAGGTCAATTGTTTTTGGTCCCCCCCCCAAAAAATATTGTTTCTAGTTTTCTTATCTCTTCTTGCATTGTTCTTGTTGTTCCGTTCTTCTGGTTTCGTATTGCTTTTGTTTTTATTCTTTTGTTGTACTAATATAAATGAATAAATAAATCTTAAAACGAGTACATCTAAAACTGAATATGCAAATCAAGCTTAAAACGAATAAAATATTTTCCCATTGTAGCAAAGATGAAACCCAAAACGAACAGTAATTAAATAAACAATCATAGTAAACAAACACACAACATGTAATAATATAAATTAACAAGTAAATCTTAAAAAGAATAAAGCTTTAATTAAGTATGCGAATCAAGATTGAAACAAACAAAACTCACAACAAAAAAGAGACTGGGTCTGCCTCCTTCCCTAACTGTAAAAGTAAAAAACTTACTACGTCATTTGTACTTTACTGAAAATGAATTATATTACAAATATTTTCTTGCGTACATACTACAACACTGAAAATAAAAATGAAATTACAGTTAAATTAAATTTTGATATGACGGACTTTTCAGCAGCTGAAAGGTGTAGGCCAAGAAACACTAGATCATGGATATGTACTGTTATATAGCGGAGAGGACAACCATCATCAGGCAGGTGTAGGACTTATGATGTCCCCTGCAGCATACCGAACAATGCTGAAATGGACTCCAATAAACGAAAGGATCTTGTTTGCACGATTTGCTACAACACACACTAAGCTTTCTGTCATTGTATGCTACGCTCCTACCAATGAGGCGGATGATGATGTCAAAGATAGCTTCTATGAAACCTTGCAAGCTGTCACCAAAGACATCCCCAAACATGATGTTCTATGTGTTGTTGGTGATCTGAATGCCAAAGTAGGAGCCGATCGCAAGTACTGTCCGGAAGTCCTAGGACCGCATGGACTTGGCCAGATTAACGAAAATGGTGCATTACTAGTAGACTTCGCGCTAAGTAATGACCTTGTCGTTGGTGGGACACTCTTTGAGCATAAAAATGTGCACAAGTACACATGGACATCTCCAGACGGTTCAACGCGAAACCAGATCGACCATTTCCTGATCGCCAGAAGGTGGCGTACAAGCCTGTTAGACGTGCGTGGGTATAGAGGAGCAGACGCCCAGTTGGATCACATGCTCATGATCGCCCACTTACAGATCAAACTACGTGCCCAAAAAAAGACACAGCAAGATCTGAAGAAACTGTACGACACGGACAAGCTACAGGATACAAAAATCCGCAGAGATTTCTGTATCTCGGTATGGTACAAATTTGATGCCTTGCCTGTTGAGGCAAATGACTCAGAGAGTGTGGAAGAGAAATGGGAGAAAATAAAAAGTGCATACACGACGATTGCCGCAGAAAAGCTTGGTTTCCGAAAGAAACCAAAGGAAAGGTGGATCTCTGACATAACATGGAAACTGATTGACGAACGAAAGGCACTTAAGCAAGCCATGCTCATAGATACTACAAGGTGTTCAGAGCTGGCAACAAAACAATTATACAAAGAAAAAGATAAAGAGGTAAAAAAGAGTGCAAGAAAGGACAAGAGACAGTTCCTTGAAAAGAAAGCAGCTTTAGCTGAAGAAGCTGCTAGGAAGGGTGATTCCAAGACTGTCTACCGATTGACAAATGAGATGGTAGGAAAACAAAGCAGCCGAATCACCCTTGTCAAGGACGAAAATGGATCAATTATATCTGATCCAGAAAAAATTGACGAGAGATGGGCTTCCCATTTCGAAAAACTTCTGAACAGACCGAGAACTTGCGACCAAGCTAACGTACCTGATATCCCTTTTATGTATCTAGACATCAATACAGATCCTCCGAGTGCTGAGGAGATCATGCATGCAGCAAAGAAGTTAAAAAATGGACGAGCCCCGGGTATTGATGGCATTTCAGCAGAAATGCTGAAGTACTCAATTAGTACCTGCATATCCATTTGGCTTTCTCTCTTCACCAAAATATGGACCTTAGTGAAGGTCCCAAGAGATTGGAGCAGAGGCATTATAGTCAAACTCTTCAAAAAGGGAGACTTGATGAACTGCCATAACTGGAGAGGCATCAATCTTCTCCCTGTCTCATCCAAACTATTAGCCTTCATCATTTTGCAGCGTCTGCGGAAAGCACTAGACGCAACTCTACGAGAAGAGCAGCATGGTTTCAGAACTGGGAGATCCTGTTCTGATCTAATATTTGTACTGAGAATGCTTGTCGAAGAATCAAAAGAATGGAACAAGAAGCTCTACCTCCTATTCATTGACTTTGAAAAGGCATTTGACTCAGTTGACAGAGATTGCTTGTGGAGAGTTTTGAAATACTACGGAATTCCCGAGAAAATAGTAGATATGACTATAGTGCTTTATGAAGAATCGGAATGTTGCGTGAAGACCGAAAACGGTACAACCAGATTTTTCAAGATCATGTCTGGTGTTCGTCAAGGATGTCTACTTTCCCCCATGCTCTTTATAATTATAATGGATTATGCCCTGAGATTCACATCGGGCTACGGGGTAAAAGTAAGCAACAAACAACTGTTTGATCTGGACTTCGCGGACGACGTTGTCCTTCTCGAAGAGTCTAAAGAACGGTTGCAGCAGCTGCTTGACACTATTACCAAGAATGCAGAAAATGTCAGGCTAAAGATAAACATTGAAAAATCGAATAGCATGGCCATCATAAGCTCCCCACTTGTTCTCCATTGCAAAAACAACGATTTAGAACAAGTCCAGGAGTTCAAGTACCTGGGTAGCTGCTTTGACTGTGATGGAGAGATTTCGACCGAGATTAAACGTAGAATTGGACAAGCTACAGGTGCCTTCAATAGATTGAAGCCTATTTGGAGAAGTAATAAATATTCAATGCGACTGAAGCTTCGACTCTTCAATAGCAATGTACTCTCAATTCTCCTTTACGCAAGTGAATGTTGGAAAATAAACACCCAGCTTGAAAAAAGGATCCTTGCATTTGAAAATATGACCCTCAGAAGAATGTTGAATACAAGTTGGCAACAAAAAATTACAATGCAGAAATACGCAGAAAAACAGGTCAAACTCCAGTCATTGAGCTGCTGAAAAGAAGGCGGTGGACATACTTGGGACACGTTCTTCGTATGGAAGAGAGCCGCCTTCCTCGAACAACCTATGAATGGAAGCCAGACGGTAGAAGAAAGAGAGGCCGCCCCAAAAATACATTGAGACGAACACATGACCGAGATCTGAGGACGGCCGGCACCTCACTAATACCTGAATGGGAAGACGTCATCGCTGCAGCACCAATGCGAGACGAATGGAGAGGCTTTGTCGACGCCCTATGCACCACCGATGGCTCTGGAGGAACTAAGGTCTAAGGTCTAAGGATATCATTATATATCAAATATTTAGTTTAATATTATTTTTTCCCAAGACCGTTGGTGACAAATTTAGTTTCACTACAAATTTAGAATTTAGCTACTGCCTCCTTTCCTAACTTTAAAATCTAAAGCCTACTGCGCCATTGGCACTTCAGTGAAAGCTAATATTCTCTTTTCCAGTTGTAACTGCATTGAAATGAAAATAAAAATTATACTATTCAAATTTTACTTATTCAGTTTTATCTATTACAAAAAGAATTTTACTTTTTCAATTTTATTTATTTAAATAGAATTAAACCTTATGGAACGCTAGATGAGTTTAACACTTTTTGACAATAAAATTTTTCTCCTTATACTATAAAATATCACATTCAGACGCCTACTGGTATACAAATTTTAGCCCACTGTGCCATTGCTGGTGTGGATGACTCTAACAGATAACAAGCTGAAGATGATCGATGAGCTCAGGTTCCATCCGAATTTTTAGTCTGCTGGTAAAATGGGTTCTGACTATAACTGAAGAATTCAATATTCATTGACTTCCAATATTCTTATGCCATTATTCTTTAGACTGCTAATGCTAATAGGCTAATAGGCATACAAACGACTGTTAAATCGGGAATTTGTGGTAGAAACTAGCCAAAATTGTCCAGCGTCTGAAGGTGTTTCAGAAATTGAATATCTTGTTGTTACATCAGCATCATCATCTTAATACTAAAATGTGAAATACCCTAATTTTAATTTTATGTTCAATAGTATCCTCAATTGACAGGAATGTATTACAAATTATATATTTTAATCAAATTGTAAGTAGCCTATTGACTTATATAGTTGGTATCAATTTAATAAGCAGTTTTTCTCCTATTCTTGGTCCTGGATAGCCTAGTTTCAAAAGCATAGGAGCTTTGTCAGCCTAGCTCTCAGTTTGATGGTTTGTTTGTGCTTCAGTTATTTTATTAGTCAAAAGATAAAGCTACATTGAAAGCACCTTCTATCTGGGCCACCATCTTTCTTTTTGCTTGGAACTAGCCTAGGATATGATATCCAGTAGCCTAATCAGACAGCTAATCACCATTTCAGCTGTTAAGTCATTGTGAAACCTAGGATCAGTGTACTGTAAGGCCTTTCAAAAAAGACATCCATTAGAACCAACATCCATTTTCTTACCAACCATGTTGCCAACCTCTGGAACAAATTACTGCCAGATAGGCCTACCATTGCTGCCCAAACCACAGACAGCTTTAAGAACCATTTTGACAATGAATGGTTGAAAAAAGAATGGAAGTATAACTGGGAAGCACTTGAATCAGCACAATCAAGCATATGTATCACCACTAGTGTGTGGTGATACATATGAATCACCACTAGTCAAGTGTATGTATTCAACTATTTGTCATGTGTTATCAACTCTGGAGTTTCTACAAGGAAAAATCCTTAGATAGCTCCAAGCTGGAATTTAAGAACAAAATTCTTAGCCCAATTCATAATATGTAGGAAAATTGTGGTGAACTATCCCTAAAAGTACTTCACTTTACTTTACTCCCAACCCTTCTAATGTGCTAATATAAACTATAGCCCATATTATATATTTTCCATCCATTTTGCCATTCTTCACTTTTTTGTTTCAACTTAGCCCAATAGGCTAAAAACCAGTAGCCTATACAATTGAGCAAAAATTTTTTAGGACTCAAACCCTACCAAATTGGGGTAAAGTTCTAGTTTAGTGACTTCTTGCTATCTCAGAAAGGGGTTAGGTTAGGAAAATGAAACTTTTGGGAATGGGTCTATATACTAAAGTATGTCCTGGGAAAGAATTTGGTAAAATTCTAGTTTAGTGACTTCTTGCTATCTCAGAAAGGGGTTAGGTTAGGAAAACAAAACTTTCAGGAATGAAGCTACAGACCAAAGTATGTCCCAGGAATATATTTTGAATCAACTACCTTTACTCCTTCTCCCTCTAGTGGGCCCTGACCATTAAAAATATGTGTTTTATAAAAGTGAAACCTTGCAAAATAGATCTTCTGCTTAATTGAAGTACAACAAAATTGTTTTCAGCTTCATAACTTTGCTCAATTCCATTTTAGGAGGTTTTAAAGATTGCAAATACATTTCCTAAATTTTGAAAAAAAAACATTGATATGGCTCAAAATTCTACTCAAATAACAGGAATTGCATTTTCAGAACTAGAGGCAGAGAAAAAGCAACTAGTAACTGAAAATAAAGATAAAATGTTGTATTTCAGGTCCCTCCTTAATGTCCCTCCTTACTTTCAGTTAAAAAAATTAGTTTTTTTTTAATTTAATTGTTAACAAAGACTAGGTCAAGTAATGCTGGGTTCTAGTGAAGGTGAAAATGTGTGGGTTGGCTGATTGCTTAGAAAGCAGAGAGATCATGAATACACTCAACAAAAGAATTGATGAACTAAAAGGTGTGAATGAACTACAAGTAGCTGGGTTATATGGAAACCCTTCCTTCCACAAGAGATTAGGAAAGTTGAAGTCACCTTCTATAAGAAAATCACCCTTAAAATTTTCAGTGGCTTTGCAGAACATATTTGAGAGCACATACTTGGTATCAATGTAGGAGAGAGCTGAGGGACTACAGTATACTCTTCCAATCCTGGTTTGATGTATGTCTTGGTTTTAGTCTGTGATTTTAAACCAAATGGTCTCCATGGATGGCAAGTAGATTCTATATAAAGTTCCCTGACAGTATATGCTTCTTTTACATAAGCTAGAACTCCATACTTGCATTTTTTTGAGAAGAAGTTAGAGATGATTTGGTAAACAGGCAATTGAATATGTGTATCTTCTAATCTACTCTTGGTATTCTTAGGACAAAACCAGATCATTAATCTATACTGTAAATTAGACTTTTTAATTCATTTATTTTGTTAGTAATTTGATCTAATTGGCTTATAGAAGCCAAAAGTTTGAGCAGCCATTGATATCTGGCCCTTGCTCCTCATGTTATGTGTGGATGGAATCAGTAGATTGGCAGAGAGAATTGTCATTGATGCTGAACTGGCTATTTGAATTGTCTGATGTGATGCATGTTTCAAATGAGGATAATAGAGTAGAACATGGAGACATATAAACACTTTCATCATCATCATGACTATTATCACTTTTTATGACATATGGTATCTTTACATTTGGGGATGTTGGGGTGTGCATTTCTGCAAAACCTGGTGCTCTGTTTTTTGGAACTATTTTTCTATTATGAGTAGCAAAGTCTTTTTCTCCAGCAGTAACTCTGGCTTTCAACTCGTCAAAAGGTGTATTATGCCTAGTTCTGTCTTCTCTTGACATGTCACTCTAAAAATGGATATCTGACTTTTGCCCAGAAGACTTTTTAATAATGGCATGTTTAATCAAAATTGTAGGCACATTGAAAAGTAAAGGGGGAGGTTTTTGAATTGCTTCATGGCAGTAGTTAGCTTAGGAGGTAGACATTTTAAGTTGGAGGTAGGAACAGAAGTTAGCCCATACTGGGACTCTAATTAGTTTTGAACATAAAAATCATCATCTGTTGTCACAGGAATGCCATAAGCAACTAGATTATTTTTTTGCTGCTTTCTATTTATTTTGTTGTGCACTAGTTCTCTTAAGTTTGTTTGCACTTGGTGGCTGATGTCTGTTCTTACAGTCTTTGTTTCTGCCTTTACAGTATCAGATGCACTTTTTTTTTAATTTTGGTGACATTGGACTTTGATCTTACTGTACTGCAAGTTCAATAGTTTCAACTTTGGCTTTAATTGCTTCTATGTTGCGGTTCAGTCTTTCAGATAATGTGCTCGTTTGCTGGGATAAACTCATTTGTAAGCACAAAATTACCTTCAAACCAATTTTGGTTTATGTCATCCACAGTAGCGGCAACTGAATTAGCTTGGGTTTCAGTTGGATTAACTTTACATAGAATACACAACCATTGACAACCTATTTTTGATGTCATTTTATTAAGTAGGTCTTTACTAATAGCACTATAGGCTGTTAATACAGGACTTATGCAACTTACATCCAGGATGCAGTGATAGCTAGCAACCTAGTAAGAGACTATTCTAAGTAAGAGAATAGTAAGTATTCTCTAAGTAAGAGAATAGTAAGTATCAACCTAGTAAGAGACATTCCCCACAGTAAAAACTAAAATAACCCATAGCTCCTAAAAATCATCAGATCAAAACAAGAAGTAATCTATTAGAACCGAATTGTCCAAAACCCCTATATAGTAAACTTACCATCCCTTGGCTTAAACAACAAAGAAATATATTGGCTAGAAAATCAAGAAAAGTGGCTGCAACCACAATATTCTGCATATACAGCACCTTTTTTTCTTTCTGCTTTTTTTTCTCCTCAGCTGCACTGGAAATCTGACTTTTGCCCAGAAGACTTTTTAATAATGGCATGTTTAATCAAAATTGTAGGCACATTGAAAAGTAAAGGGGGAGGTTTTTGAATTGATTCATGGCAGTAGTTAGCTTAGGAGGTAGACATTTTAAGTTGGAGGTAGGAACAGAAGTTAGCCCATACTGGGACTCTAATTAGTTTTGAACATAAAAATCATCCCTTAGTGAAATATAGAAATATTTCCATCCCTTGGCTTAAACAACAAGGAAAATATATAATTAGGAAAATCAAGAAAAGTGGCTGCAACCACAATATTCTGCGTATACAGCACCTTTTTTTCTTTCTGCTTTTTTTCTCCTCAGCTGCACTGGAAAATCATAGAGAGGTGTATAGTGACTTATTTTATAGTAAAACAGAAACCTTTATGACCAACTAGGGGCTAATCAAGGAATTAAATCCATTTAATACAATTGGAATTGGGATATTATAGTGTTAAATATATAGGTACTGCATAAGGTCACAAAAGCAAATCAATCTGCTAAAGGATTCTGTGTTATTTACACAGATTCTCAATTTATGATTAAAACAAGACCTGGCTTCATCAAAAGACTGAGCAACACTGGATTATCAGGTTGAAAAAAACAAAAGTTGTCCTAGTTAAGGTTGATAATTTTGTTATAGTTTGAATAATAGAGAAAGTTTATTGTAGTTTGAAAGCTGTTTCAAATAATAGAACAAAGCTTCATATTCTAGCATAGTAATTCCAGTTCCTGAACGCCATCTAGTTAACCAATAAAATAAAAAAATGTAATTGCAGTAAGAAAATAGAGTAAATTAATCTATGTATGCTTAACTTTACAACTGTAAGTCTTTGGGACGAGAGTAACCTTATGTACAAAATAATTGCTTAAGGGCATGAGCTTTGCAAAAATGGTGCCCAAAAAAGTAAGTTATCTTATTTACAGCCACTTTGTATGTAAGGGATGGGTGTAGAAACTTTAGGGGGGAGGGGGCTTATTTGATTGAAAATAAAAATTGTAGTTGCTTTTTTGAAGGCTGAAAGTGACTGGAGGGCGAACATTCTTCCTCTGATATCCTTTTTTGCTACCTGGCCACCATCATCCCTGGGTTGGACTACAATTTCAAGATAGCCATTTTGTCCAGAAGTGTCAAGAGGTCTTATAAGTATGTTTCTGAGGTCAACATCTCCACCAAGGGACATGTAGCTAAATCATGCCAATTATCCAATATTCATAGATAAGTATTAGTTGGAAAGACAGCTATGTTTGATGTTGGTTTTCTAATTTGCTAGGAACTCTTAAGGATCATTGGCTTGGCCAAGATTCCCAGATTTACAAGGAAAGTGTGCATTAAGGTTATCAAAATCGCATATCTGCAATGTCTCAGAAGTGGCTTGGGAGATAGATTTGGAACTGTCAGGTAGTGTTGGAGAAGGGAGGGGGAGTGCCAAGGGAACTTCAGATTTTGTGTTGAGGAAAAGGGCTAAATATGTTTTATCTCTGATAAACCTGAACATTATTCCACTATAAGCTTTATTGAACTTCACAAAACGAGCAGCAAGGTAAATCAAAATACACTGTTACCAGGTTATCAAAAAAAGGGATATATAATATATTGTGAATGGAGTGAGTTACCAAGCAGAATCTTTAAGGGTGTTTTGTTTTGGGGTAGGCTCATTTGGACCATGATCTTTATCTGGGAGAAGGAGGCACAGAATGACTAAACCTATTTGTCTCAAACCTGCCTAAAAGTTTTGGTAATTTTAAGCCCATATGGGACTAGAATCTAATTGCAGTGGTGTAAATCAGTAGATACTATATTTACAATGCTTAACTAAACAGGGTATCCACAATATCTCAGGAACTGTTTGAGAGATCAAGTTGAAGCTTTCTGGGGCATTGTGGGGTCAGACCTACCTCAAAATTTCGACTTGGAGGTAGGGGCAGCAATGTATCTAAAGACCATTTGTATCCAGGCTGTCAAAGCAGAATATCTGGGAGCAACCCAGGGATGCAGTTAAATCTTATCAGTAGTTTGAGGGAGACGACAAGAAGACATGACATTATAGTGGAGGTTGCTAGTATTTTTCTGCCTGATTCACCTAAACGTTTTAAGAATCCTTGTGTGAATTAGAATGTATTCACGTCTATGAAGCAAGGTAAAACAAAAGATACAGTGTGGTTCCAAGTAATCAAAATATTGTATCTGTAATATTTCAGGAATAGTTTGTTGTTATAAATTAGAAAATCCAGTGGCTATTAGGACGGCCAAGTAAACATTAGGACCAAAGAGAAGGTAGGAGGGTGTTTTTTTCATTCTGTTTCAACTTTTGGGAACCAAAAGCCCCCTTGATTTTTGGATCGGCTCCCGGTGGTGTAGTAATAAATATTAAAATACACTATCTGTGCTCAGATTATTAAAATAGTGAATCCTCATAAACGACTTGGGGGCTTGAAGGGGGAGAGGTAAATCGAAAGATGTTATTTATTTGGGTTATCAGGATGATGTATCTGCAACATCCTGGGAAGGATTGTGGGATCCATCTGATATTTTCAGTGTTGGTTGAACAGGAGGGGTAGAGCTTCATATTTTGTTTTTAAAGGGAAGGGACGAGGGGACCAAAAAACTTGTGAAATGTCTGGAAGTTTTGGTACTATTAGCCACTATGGAACTTTGAATCTATTGACACAGCAGAAGAAATTGAAATATTTTCTTAAAAGCTCAAAACCGATATTCGTGAACTATCGGGTCCAGACAACTCTTCTGTACAAAAAAAACTTCAAATAGAATTTGTTTCACCTGAAAATAGGGTGAATATTTTTTTCCAATCAGCTAGGACTCGGAATACTTTAATTCAGCCCAGCTACTTGATAATGAATGTTTTTGGTCATTTCAGACCTAAAGACTAAAGGATTCAGGACAAACAATAACGCCTTAAATTTCGTCTTTCTGATAGGCTTGAGAATTAAATAGTGCAGTTGGCTTTATTGACTCGTGATGGTAGAGCTGTTTTTTTAGTATCTGATAGGCTTAAAATTTACCGAGTCAGTAAGACCTCAATGAAGACAAAAATATTTGAAAATTGGTTGCATAGATGTGTAACACCTAAACCGAGCCAACAAATTTCGTCTTCTCACATTCGCTCAAACTTACAGGTCATGTAAACAGAGATAATAGGACATCAATCATGCAACTTTCAGGATCAATAGAATGTACCAAAAAAATTTAAAAAAGAACGATAAATTTGGATAGAAAAATATGGTTGCATCGACACTTACTTTCCTTCTGGCTGAAACCAGACGAAGAACTGTCTTTCCTAGTACAAATGGACTTTGGAATTATTTCCGACGACTACTACGATCTGTTGGCTGCAGCTTCCCCAGCGATCTTCCGCCAGACTGTCCCATCTCCTACCATGCATCTGGAAGCCTCCCATGGTCCAAGGTTCTCTCTGAATTTTTGCCAAAGATTTTTTTATGTCCTCCCCAAAATCGTCTCCAAGATGGTACTGGCTCGCAAACAAGGACGTCTTGACATATTGTATTTTTGGGCGCTGCAAGGTGTGGCCAATGAGTTGGCGGTGACATCTTTTGATAATAAAGGATAGATATTCAGTTTAGCTACAGTGGCTTGTTACTTCGCTATTGGAAATCCTAGACCATCTTTTGATCTGGAATGTATAGCGAAGGCAGCAAGCTCTAGCCTCTTCAGCCTTGAGCGGCCATATTTTACGGGCGTATAGTAGTGCAGCTTGCTCAGATGCTATGTAAACTTTGACTTTAGTTTTATTGTTATTAAATAAGTTTTTCACTTTCAGTTTTTCAACTGAAAGTGAGGAGCAACATTAAAAGTCAAAACTAACAGAAATTATTACGTTCATGAGGGCGGTCTGCCCCTTGTCAATACCTCGCTCTTTGCGCTAAAGTTCGAATTCTGTTCCTATTTTTTAAGAATGACTCCCTAAATTACAAAGGCCGTTTAATTAGAATAAATAGCTCTTTTGAAAGTACTAAAAACTTTAGCGTAAAGAGAGAGGTATTGACTAGGGGGAGACCCCTCCCCCTCATATACAGAATAATTCCTGTTCGTTTTAAGTTTTAATGTTGCTCCTTGCTTTCAATTGAAAAAACTTGTTTTTTATTTAACTTCTGATAGTTTTGTAAATAAAGCTGTGAAACCCGGTGCCCCCTTCTAAAATTCCTCCATGGAAAGATCCTCCCATGTAAGTCTAATCCTTTTTATGTATCTATCGGTATAAAAATTCCGTTTTTATAGTTTCGGGTACTATTGAGCCGGGTTGCTTCTTACTTACAGTTCATTACCACTAACCCTCCCCCTCATATAAAGAATAATTCCTGTTCGTTTTAAGTTTTAATGTTGCTCCTTGCTTTCAATTGAAAAAACTTGTTTTTTATTTAACTTCTGATCGTTTTGTAAATAAAGCTGTGAAACCCGGTGCCCCCTTCATAGAAAAATCCCTTCCCCATGAAAATTCCTCCATGGAAAGATCCTCCCACGTAAATCTAATCCTTTTTATGTATCTATCGGTATAAAAATTCCGTTTTTATAGTTTCGGGTACTATTGAGCCGGGTTGCTTCTTACTTACAGTTCATTACCACTAACTGTTTGATGGTTTTATAAATTTTTCTTTATGCTTATCGGCTTTAAAATACGTAAACACCCTTAAACGGCGTAAACACGCCGTTTACCCGTGCCATTGAACCAAACACTTGCAAAACTATAGGTTCTATGACTATCTTAGCGCTCTGACTATCTACCTTAGTTCTACTGCCCTAGGAATGACGCATGAATGGATAGACATATCTATTAACAAATGAACTAACCTCATTTTTATACAATCCTAATAAGGGGTTTAATGCCAAAATTGCTTTTTTTTAGAATTGGACTATCTGTCTTGGCTTTTTCTACAATTTGCCATGACTTGATGCCCACAACTATTCCATTTTAATTCAAAACTCAACGACGGCCAAGGGACGTAATTTGACGGCCAAGGGAGCATCAATTAAAGTAAAAAATCAAAGAAACACATTATTTTAGTTTTTAAGCAGAAAAACTTTACACGTGTTCCTTATATTAAGTCATAATAAATCTATGGCTTAAAAAAAAAAAAAATCCAACAAGAATCCATATTAAAACCCAAAACGAGTAGAAACCCAATACGAACAGAAATTAAAGTAAATAGTCACATTAAACATAAAAATAACCCGATGCTAAATTAATAGACGAGTTGTAAAAAGTTACAGAAACTGAAATACAAGTCAAAATTAAATGACCAGAAATTACCACTCATAAGCGCGGGGCTATCATCTCATAAACCTTCTAAAGGATATATTGTTATGCTTCATCACCATCGAATGCATGTAAAGAGCATGAAAAAACATGGTGTTGTAATGTCTTTATACACTGCATAAAGTGGTGTATGTGTAACTGAACCCATGTAACTGAGCTTCTGTGCACCTCAATCCCATTTAACTGAATCCTCGTACAACTGAACCTCCGTTTAACTGGTCCCCGTACAACTCAGCCCGGGGGCAACTCAACTCCATTTGATTGAACCATCCTTTGACTGAACCCCCATGCAAATCAACACCATTTGACTAGACCCTCGTGCAACTGAACCTCCGTTTAAATCAACCCTCTTTAAATTAACTCTTATTTAACTCAACCATATTAAAATTAAGCCTTGTTTCACTGAACTCAATCCAAGGCCTAAGAATAAGTTTGAAATAGGATTGGTTAGAAGCTCAAAATAGGCTTCTTACTTCGTTCGGAGTTTCTAACTTTTATTATCTATTTGGGCAAGCTAAACTAATTTAGACCAAATACAAAGAACCGGTTAATACAAAGATGCATCTCTTTTAGGATGCTCCTTGTGTGTATCTCTTCGTGCATGACAAGGTTAAAAGTTGCTCCATTCAAGTAGGAATTTATCCAATTTCCATCTAAATGACTAGATTTTGATTTACCCCCCCCGCCATATTTGGTCAAATATTATCAGTATTTTTTAATGTGTCAATGAAGAGGAGGTAGGGTCGCCTAGTTTAGACCTCAGCTCTGATATTAGAAGTAGGTTTTATTCTTGTCAGAAAGAATTTGAAGAAAAATTTGAGAGATAGTGGGAAGAAACCAAAGTTTTACAGGCTCAAAAATTAAAAATCTAAAAGAGTAATGAGACGGTAGTGGTTATTATGATTGTAAGCTAGTTTGTAAAAAGGAAGAAAAAGAAGACAAGTTCGGGTATCAAGCACATTTTCGTAATTTCCAAGAATTTGTTTCGTAATTAGTTTTAGTGTTGAAATGAAAATAAATAGCTTCTATCATTAACGAATCAGAATTGTATTCGGATGAATTTTTTCACTTGTTAGTTTTTTTCCAAACTTTTTTTTTTTGCTTTTCATTTGCAAAGGTAACTGGGAAGAGGACTGTTCAAGAGGGGGATTTTAAACATCCGTATGAGGATTTTTAATCATGGAAATCTATTTATTTTTTGGGTAGTCTTAGACTAAGGTACTTTGTATCGAATAATTTGTAATAGAAACTTCGAAATCATTTGATTGGAAATAGAAAGGGCTTCTGCTCTTTTTAATAGTAGAAAGTGATTCGGTGGTAGACCTTTTATAGTTTCAAGTCCTTACACTCCAGAAATGAAAGTAAAATTGGATTTTGGTGCCATAAGGGATGGTGTTGTCACGTGGAAGTTATAAAAAGTGTGCAAATGTGAGTATTAGATTTCAAATAATATTAAACAGTTATCTGCGATATTCTAGTGCCCCAGCAGTACTGAGAAAAAGGGATGAAAGAAACAGAAAAAGGGATACTTGTCAGTGTTTCTGGCTCTTTTTAAAAATTCCAGAATTTTTTTTCCGAAATAAACATTTACTATTAATTTAAATACTAGCTATCATTCTTAAATCAGCATTAACGGCAAGTTTTTCTTATGAGCTAGTGTTTCTATTCTTTTAATATGTTTTTAAGATTTTGGCTCCTTCTCCGTTCTCGGGTACAGCTATTGCTGCAACCATGACCTTCAAGTTTGTTTTAGCCCTGGGTCGGGAAAGCTCTGCTAATTTTCAAAGATACAGGACAGAATGACAATTTGTTGTTTTTTAGATGGGAGAATAGTTTTACATCAAAGCGGTATAAAAGAAAAGACAACTCAGAACTAGCCAACAAATAAACACCACTTCATTCGAATCAGCTTTTGTTCGAAACACTTTGTAGTTATGTTATTGATATGTGGAGAGTTAAGCTGAATATGGTTGATTTCAATGGGGTTGAGTCAGACAAGTTTTGGTTAAACGGGGTTGAGTTGAATGAGAACTGAGTTAAATGGCGGTTTAATTGCAGAGAATTTGAGTAGAAATCGGGCTAGAAACAGATGGGGATTTATTTGCACAAGGATTGGATTACACAGAGGTTGAGTAGAATGAGGGTTGAGCTGAATGTTCTTGAGTTGCACAGATATTAAGTTGAGTGAGGGTTGAGTTGAATGTAAGTATAGTTGCACGAGGATTAAGTTTTACAGGATTTAGCTACACGAGGGATCAATTAAACGGAGGTAGAGTTGCATGAAGTTTCAGTTGCACGAAGGTTCAGTTAAACGGGGGTTAAGCTTGACCAGTGTTCAGTTAAATGGGGGTTCAGTCACAGGTGGGTTGAGTTTCGTGAGAGTTCAGTTTTTCAGCTATTCAAGATTTTGAATAACAAATTTTACATACAAACAGGGGAGCATCAGGATTTTAGAAATGTCTTTGTAGTTCATGGTCCGAAATCGGTTGGGAACCACTTGTCTGCTTTTATTTGTTCTTTCCAGTAATCTTGATTCCTAGAGCATTTTTTTTATTTGTTGATTTAAAAAAAATAAAATGTCACTGTTTAAATATGTATGTCGTTTCTAGTAAAAAAAACAACAAAAGACATTTGAGCTGTTTAAGGGGTTTGAAAGAGAGGGAGGGGGAATTGCATCATTCTTATTTGTAAACCTTTATTAGTCTTTTTACACTGCATTTTTTGTCGTGATGTCGATGTTATAAAAGAAAAAAAAATAAATAGATAAAAAACACCCTGTACGCAACACAAATAATTTTCAGTAAAGCGTAAATGACCCCCTGACATATTGAACGTTTAGGCGACTGGTAGTTCTATTATTGCTTGTGATAATTTATGCTCGTTTCAGGTTTCTTCTATTCATCTCTACCAGTATCTGTTACCTTTATTAACTGTTATATTAATTTTAGCAATAAGAACGTATATTTTTTTATTTTGTATTTTGGAACAAAGGAATAGATTTTATACATGATACATTCTAAAATTAACATTAATTAGGTGTCAGAAAATAAAGAATCAAGTTGGTTTTAAGAATGCAAAGTATATTTTGAGGTTGTCTTTAAGGAGCGCGTTTTAAATAGACTAAGTTCGTTTTTTTTAAATGAATTTCACGAGACATACCACTTTAAAATTTTGTGAAGTTAACAACTATGGAATTGAATCCTTTTCGAAGAAACGAAATCACAATATTTCTCCCGCAGCACCTCAGGCTGCCTTGACTAATTTTTGCAATAGAAGAAACTCATGCCTTTGTGATTTCTTTCGCTCTGGTTTAAGTATTTTATTATTATACTATAAACACTAAGAGTATGTTAGGCTTGGGACTTTCATTGACTATACGTGAATTACTCTTAACTTCAAGGATTTACCTCACAACAACTCTGACCATCTATTCTCAAACTCTGGTCAATTTTTCGTTGCCCCTTTCATCGAGTAGGATCAGTGCGTAGTAAATTACGAATTTTGGGAATTCACTTGCGAATTTGGGAGTTTTGACAAAGAGGTTCTTGGGTGTTTGAAAATTTCCTCTAACTTAGGCATCCGAAAGTTTTATTTAAGTTACTCTGAAAATCTTATGAATTATAAGGCAATGATGGGATGGAAGAGGAGTGTTCCTTCATTCTAATTTTCAGACGATGAAATTTGGCAGGCGTATAAGGGACCTGACCAGATTTAATTAAAAATAATCGTTTTCCCGATTTGACCTTCTGGGGGAGAGGAGTGGGGGGCGGTTAATTCGGAAAAAATAGAAAGAATGAAGTATTTTTAACTTACGAACGGGTGATTTTAATCGCCCGACGGGATTTTAAATCCCGACCAGATCCGGTGAAATTGGGGGGAGTTGGAGGGGGACCTAAAATCTTGGAAAACGCTTAGAGTGGAGGGATCGGGATGAAACTTGGTGGTAAAAATAATCATAAGTCCTAGATACGTGAGGGACATAACCGGAACGGACCCGCTCTCTTCGGGGGAGGAGGGTTAATTCTGAAAATTAAAAAATGAGGTATTTTTAACTTACGAAGGAGTGACCGGATCTTGATGAAATTTGATGTTTGGAAGGATATCGTGTCTCAGAGCTCTTATTTTAAATCCCGACCGGATCCAGTGACATTGGGGGAGTTTGGGGGGGGGGACCTAAAATCTCGGAAAACGCTTAGAGTGGAGGGATCGGAATGAAACTTGGTGGGAAAAATAAGCACAAGTCCTAGATACGGGATTGACATAACTGGAACGGATCTGCTCTTTTTGTGGGAGTTGGGGGGAGGGTTAATTCTTAAAAATTAGAAAAATGAAGTATTTTTAACTTACGAAAGAGTGATCGTATCATAATGAAGTTTCATATTTATAAGGACCTCGAAACTCAGATCTCTTATTTGAAATCCCGACCGGACCCAGTGTCATTAGGGGGAGGGGACCGGAAATCTTGGAAAACACTTAAAGCGGAGAGATCAGGATGAAACTTGGTGGAAAAAATAAGCCAAGTCCAAGATAGGTGACTGACATAACCGGACCGGATCCGCTCTCTTTGGTGGATTTGGGGGGGGGGGGGGTAGTAATTCAGAAAAATTATAATAAATGAGATATTTTTAACTTAAGAAAGGGTAACTGGATCTTAATGAAATTTGATATTTAGAAGGAACTCATGTCTCAGATTTCTTATTTCAAATCACGACCAGATCTGTTGGATTTCTGGAAAACCGGAAATCTTGGAAAACGCTTATAAATGTCGTAGATACGTGATTGACGTAAACGGACTGGATCCGCTCTCTTTGGGGGGGTAGGTGGTGGGGTTTAGTGCTTTGGCGAGTTTGGTGCTTCTGGACGTGCTAGGACGATGAGAATTGATACGAGTGTCAGGGAGCTGCACAAATTGACTTGATAAAGTCGTCTTCCCCGATTCGACCATCGGGGGGGGGGGCTGAAGGGAGAGGAAAAATTAGAAAAATTGAGGTATTTTTAACTTAGAGTGGGTGATCGGATCTTAATGAATTTTGATATTTAGAAGGACCTCGTGAACCAGAGCTCTTATTTTAAATTCCGACCGGCATTAAGTCTCTGATTTTCCTTTTAAAGCAATCTTTTGATTATTAGAATTTTCCTAGAGCTCATACCATATGAGCTCTTGACTTTTCCGACCTCGTCACAAGTGCCATATGAGCTCTTAGCTCTTGTTCGGCACAAAATTTGTATCGAAAACAAAGAAAATGTCGAGTACGTTCTTCGTTTATCAGTGTATGTGAACCTGGTATAAATGCATCAGTAATGAAAGTTTTTTGGAAATTTGTAGGTATTCTAGGAAAATATGTTGGCTTGAGGGGGGGGGGGAGTCTAAATCTATACGAACGTAAACATGTTGTCGGACAAGAAAAAGGTTGGAAATCCCTCTTCTGGGCTTATAAAGTTAGACTTTACGTTTAACCTGTATTCTGTAATATTTTTTTTTGAATGTCAAGCTATATATACGAGTTATCGATATTTTTTTTTTAATCAAATATTTAGATTTGTAATCTTAAAAGTTTGCCAATTTTGTAATTTGACGAATGCTAGTAAATCTCCTGTCCTGGTTCTATTGTTTCACTAAAATTTTGGCATCAGTTGTGCATATTGATAAGATAAAAATTACCTATCGAAAAGTTGTTCCTATACATTTCTCAGTGCAATCTTTTTCGTTTGGGGTTCACAATGCAGGTGCGAAAATTAATTGATAGGAATATAGAATATGGTAATTTTTTTCTGAATTTTGTTGTGATATTTAAATATTTATTTTATTTCACTTTTAGTCATATAAGCCGAAAGTTAGTAATTAAAAATGTTTGCCTCTAGGATTTTGTAATTGAGGGGCTTCATTTTTGAGCATTGAGTAACTGGCCGTCTTTTTTTTATTGTTAGAGTTTCATTATAAACTGGCAAATCGAAACTGATTGTAGATTTTTTTTTTTGATGACACGAAAACTTTGGTGTTTTTGTTTTAATGGAAAAATATACTTTTGAGATACCTATGTTTAGTGTACCCGTCTGTTATTTTAATATATATATATATATATATATATATATATATATATATATATATATATATATATATATATATATATCGTCCTGGCTGAGTGGATTGGTGCGCTGGATTCAGGATCCTTTGTCTGAGAGGACACGGGTTCGAATCCCAGTGTATCCAATTGTTCAGTTTGGGACGGGGGTCAGTGGTGTGACTCTGTAAGCTTAGCCAGAGTCGACCCAGCTCTAAATGGGTACCTGGAGAAATCTGGGGAAGGTAGACAGGAAGGGTGTGCGAAAGCACAGGATGGTTGGCCCCCAACCCACCATTGCACTTCCTGGCTGAAGGGCCAAGAAACGGAGATCAGCACCGCCGGTACGGACTGTAGAGTCTATTGCCGTATCCTTTACTTTTTTTACCTATATATATATATATATATATATATATATATATATATATATATATATATATATATATATATATATATATATATATATATATATATATATATATATATATATTTGAACCTACCCCCCTCCTGTATCCGAGCTAATGTCCTCGTTACAGCTCCTGTTTCAAAAATAACGTTTTGCTAGAATTGCAGTAACACGCTTTTTTTGTTCAATACAGGTTATACGAGTACATAATGAAGAATTAAAAAAACTGCCAAATGAAGCACTGCTCTGTTCTTCCGAGGATAAAAATTGTATAATAAAATATCCAAATTCGGAAGTGAGTTTTCGGCATTGAACACCCACATCCACTTAAGGCATACATCTGATTTGGGCTTTTATATCAAGAAACAAGGTCAAGGTCAATCCCAGGTACCTGCATAAGAGTTTTTTTCGGTGGGGAGAGCTTGTCGAAAAGCACAAAAATGGGTTAAAGCTTAGGGTAAACAGGAGATATAGTATGGCTATAAACAAACCGTGGATGATTTCCCAATTTTGCTGGATTGCAAGTGCTTTGACATCCTAGGTCATGTTATTATACTGCCTTGTTTTTCAATTACAGTTGACAATTAGTACCTGACTAGTGTTAAACTCAAGAAGGTAAATCGGATCATGGCAACACCCACTGGTAAATCATCACAATCATCATTTTCACCTGGGATAAGTCCTCGCGTTGTTCTTGTTAAACGATCGCTAAAACAAGGAGGGAATGAATTTGGATTTACGTTACGACATTTTATTGTTTACCCGCCAGATGAGGACTCGGTAAGTTAATTTTAATGGTTTGGTATTTCAATATTTGATGATTTTGGTATTTTATTTAATATTTATATAATGTTTGGTCAGTCGAATCCATTGTCAATTTTTAAGGAACTTAAGAACAAATATACCGTAGTAAGGGATTAAGACAGAATCCGCAAAATTTGGCTGAATTTAAGAGAAGAATTAATAATGCAGCATATAAGCTTTAGTATTATGTTATTCGGTATTATATATATTGTGTTCAGTTTTATATTATTATTCCATGTAGCAGCTTTCGGGAGAAGTGAAGTTTTCTTTCGAAATAAGCGACATCGGTTTCAAATTACTATTTAATTACGCTCTCGCTTTTGTTCATGTATTTATAATAGTGATCTTCAGGGAGCAATTGACCCACTCCCTACTATATTTTAAGAACATCTTTTTTCGGTTTTCATCAACTAGACTCTTTGTCTCCCCTGCCTTTCAATGAATTGTTGCTCCTGGTTATTCGATAGTGATTCTTTCGAAATATTAAATTAAAAAAAATAATAGATAAATAGCTGACAGTAAGGAGCGACATTAAAGCTTAAAAAAAACAGAAATTATTCCATATATGAAAGGGGCTGTTCTCTCCTCAACGCTCGCTCTTTGCGCTGAAACGTCAATGAAACGTTGAAATGTGGTAGAGACCAAAAAGTTTCGAAAAATATTACTATTTTAAATTCTGGTAAAATTAATTAACTCTGGTACCGGTGTAATAGATGTAATCGGTCCTGCCAATCGTGGGTCCCGAGGTTCGATCCCTGTCGGTGCCAGAGAATCAATATCTTCCTTACATGTTTTCCTGTGGTGGCGCAGTGGATTTGACCTTAGCTTGGTAATACGGGACCCAGAGATCGAATCACGCTGCAGGAATGCACTGCAGGGCCGACGCAGGGACCATAGTAGTCAAGAAGCGTCGTTAATTCTTAAATAATAAATAATAATCTGGTAAAATTATGGTGTATCAAGTGCAACATTTCATAATTAAAAAGGTCCTTTCAAACGATGCTGATGTAATAATACGTCAAATATCATAATCATCGTCTATTATTATCACAATTATCTTAAGTAAACTATTCAACAATTTGAAACGTGGAGTGAAGATAGAGATTCAAGCTCTGTTCAGGCTATAGTTGATCAATTTGTTTTCAAAATTTACTGACTGCTTTGCCAGAAATTCTATTTTGTTCCTGCTATGTTGAACCTTTCTATACCGTAACACAAAATCTTATGTATTGCAAAATCAAACAGTTCACGGTAACGAACTAAGTAAGAAAGCGACCCGCCTTAATACTAAGCAAAACTCTAAAAAAACGGAATTTTGATACCAGTAGATCCATCAAAAGAATCGGATTTTATGCTGATCTTAAATATATAGGTTTCATCAATTTTCTCCTAGGGGTGTTCGTATCGACCCAGTGGTCCTAGGATTTCGCAAGAGGGCTCATTCTAACGGGAATTAAAATTTCTAGTACCATTTTTAGGTGACCAAGAAAATTGGAGGGCCGCTACGCCCCCTTCCACGCTCAATTTCCCCGAAGTCACTGGATCAAAATTTTGAGAAGCCATTTTGTTCAGCATAGTTGAAATATCTAATAACTATGTCTTTGAGGACGACTTAATCCCCCCAGTCACCGGGAGAAGGGCTACAAGTTACGAACTTTGCCCATTGTTTACTACGTTTACAGGGAGGATATTTTCTGGTGGGGGAGGAGGTTACGTGGTACTATCTTTCCATGGAGAAGTTTTTCGTGGGGGAAGATGATTTCTATGAAGGGGCGCTGGATATCCCAGCATTATTTAAAAAATGATTAGAAATTAAATTGAAAAAAAAAGTTTTCAACTGAAAGTAAGGAGTAACATTAAAACTTAAAACGAACAAAAATTATTGCGTATATGAGGGGGCTCGTCCCTCGTCAATACCTTGCTGTTTACGCTAAAGTCATTTTAGTAATTTCAAAAGAGTTATTTATTCTAATTAAACGGCCTTTGTGATTCTGGGGTCATTCTTAAAGAATTGGAACAAAATTCGAACTTTAGCGTAAAGAGCGAGGTACTGACGAGGGGTGAACCCCTCATCTTACGTACCTCGCTCTTTACGCTAAAGTCGGAATTTTGTAAAATAATAGCCGATATAAGCAATAATATGTTTGTGTTATTTTCCGGCCAATCTTAGCATTTAATTTTACCTTAAGCAGCTTCATAACTATGATTTTTGTGTGATAGTAAACCAAAGATGTTGTACATGTTCTGCTTGTGGTAGTTCTTAAATAAAAAAAAAAACAGGTTTTTTTTTCAAACTGAAAGTAAGGAATAACATTAAAACTTAAAACGAACATAAATTATTATGTATATCTTTTAACGATCTTTTCTTTCATTCATTTCAGTCATTTGAGAATTGCTCAACTTGTGACTCCTTTCCATAAAAATAGTTTTGACCTCTTTGACTGTTTTGTTACTCTGCCTAACAAAATTAGTTTCGCAAATATCGCTAATTTAAGTTACGCGAGAGAATCTTTCCATGGAAAAATTTTTCGTGGGGGAAGAGAATTTTCTATGGAGGGGGAGCTGGATTTCCCGACATTTTTTGAAAAACGGTCAGCAATTAAATAAAAAACAAGTTTTTACAACATAATATAGGAAGCAATATAAAACTTAAAACAAACAGAAAATATTACATATAGAAGATGGGTTGCCTCTCCTCAATAGCTTGCTCTTGCGGTAACATTTCTTTTTTAACTTTTAAAAGAGACTATTATTCGAATTAAACAGCCTTTGTGATTTAGGAGTCATTCTTAAATAACTGGAACAAAAATCAAACTTAGGTTATTATAAGGTTATTATTAGTTTAAAAAAAGTAAAATTAATATGTAAATTCCGTTTTAATTATTCACGTACGGTGAGCCAAATTCGAAAGCTGCATTAATTCTAAACGTTCAGGAATTAAATAAAAAATAAGTTTTTTTTTTTTTTTAACTGAAAGTAGACTAAGGAGCAACATTAAAACTTAAAACAGACAGAAATTATTCTGTGTATGAAAGGGGCTGTCCCCTCCTCAACGCCCCCCTCTTTACGCTAAAGTTTGACTCTTTATCACAACTCTACTTTTTAAAGCAATAACAATTTTAGTGTAAAGATTCGAACTTTAGCGTATAGAGCGAGGTACTGATGAGGGGGTGAGCCCCCTCATCTTACGTATATGACAAAGGTTGCCTCCTCGTCAATACCTCGTTCTATACGCTGAAGTTCAAATTTTGTAGAATAATGGCCGATATAAGCCATAATTTGTTTATGTTATTTTCCGGCCAATCTTAACATTTAATTTTACCTTAAGCAGCTTCACAACTACGATTTTTATGTGATAATAAACAAAGATATTGTATGTGTTCGGCTTGTGGTTGTTATTAAATAAAAAAAAACAAGTTTTTACCAACTGAAAGTAAGGAATAACATTAAAACTTAAAACGAACATAAATCATTACGTATATCATTTAACGATCTTTTCTTTCATTCATTTCAGCCATTTGAGAATTGCTCAACTTGTGACTCATTTTCATAAAAATTGTTTCGACCTGTTTGGCCTTTTTGTTGTTATGCCTTATAAAATTAGTTCCGCAAATATCGCTAATCTAAGCTACGTGGGAGAATCTTTCCATGGAGAAATTTCTCGTGGGGGAGGGGAATTTTCCATGGAGAGGGAGCTGGATTTCCCAGCATTATTTAAAAAACGATCAGCAATTAAATATAAAACAAGTTTTTTCAACTGAAAGTAAGAAGCACTTGAAAGTAAGAAGCACATTAAAACTTAAAACGAACAGAAAACATTAAGTATATGAGATGGGTTACCTCTCCTCAGTAGCTCGCTCTTACGCTAAAGTTTCTTTTTTAATTTTTGAAAGAGGCTATTATTCGAATTAAACAGCCTTTGTGATTCAGGAGTCATTCTTAAATAACTGGAAAAAAAAAATCAAACTTAGGTTATTGTAAGGTTATTATTAGTTAAAAACAAGTAAAATTAATATGTGAATTTCGTTGTAATTATTCATGTACGGTGAGTCAAATGCAAAACCTGCATTAATTTAAAAGCGTTCAGAAATTAAAAAAAACATTTTTTTTAACTGAAAGTAAGGAGCGAGATTAAAACTTAGCCTAAAACGAACAGAAATGTTTCTGTATATGAAAAGGACTGTCCCCTCCTCAATGCCCCATTCTTTACGCTAAAGATTGACTTTTTGTCACAACTCTCTCTCTCTCTCTCTCTCTCTCTCTCTCTCTCTCTCTCTCTCTCTCTCTCTCTCTCTCTCTCTCTCTCTCTCTCTCTATCTCTTTCTTTCTCCTCTCTCTCTTTCTTTCGCCTCACGTACCAGGTGGTACGTGCCAGGCGTGATGAAATTCTGCCAAGCGTTTTAGGAAGTGTTCCAAGCGTGGTGGTACTCTGCGGCACACGTGGCGTTCCGAGATTCACACCAGGTGGTGAGAAGTCAGTACCCCCTTGACATAATATAAGATTAGGTCTTTAAGTCATGCTAGTGTGAAAGGTTTTACGGTAAAGTGTAAAAGAACCGATACTAGGTTGAATGGAACTTGATGACAAATATGTTGTTTTGAATAAGGATAAACCACAAAACATCTATTTAGCACAATTGTATAAAATAGGGTTCTGTTTTACGGAAATGGGTAATATGTGACCACCTCTGATATACACTAGGGTTCTGTTTTATATACAATTGGATTGACCATGCAATTCATAGTTGATGCCATAACGCTGACTTGGTAAAGAGCGATGCGTCTCCCTTCATTATTGATTTGTTTTTTATGTCCTTTTCCCCTGGAAAAGATGATTGTCAAAAGCCGACGAGGGCTCTTTCGATCGCGGATTATCTGGTCCAGTGCTCTTTTAGTAGCCAATCGGAAGTTTTCTATTTTAAGTTCGCCTTTAACTATTCGTGGAATTTTTTCGATTTAATCTATCCATAAATCCGTTTCTTCACGCGGAATATTTTTTAATCATGGATTGTCGAGCTATTTCAATCCTATTACAAACACACTTAATACAGACGGTACTTGGATAGCTAAGCTGAGCGTAACAACAAGCTCAGCCAAGCCATGTGCATGGGGATTTCCTGTGAGAGAGGGGGAGAACACATCACTGGGCGAGATAAATGCAAAAATAAGAATCATAAAAACTATTCTTTAAAACTTTAAAATTCTGGTGGGAGTGCAGCCGCCTCCACTCTGCCTATATGTCTTGCTTGAAGGAAAACATTATTTTTCACTATTTTTTTCTTTTTTTATGTAGCTGAGTATCTGTTACATTAGTTGAATCGGATTTTTTATTACTTATTTCTTTGGAAGTACTTTTTTATGCTTGATGTGGGAGTAGTGTTTTGCAATTGCTGGCGATTCTCCGAGTCGGTTGCTCAAAACAACAGTGATATTCAGCTCTTTTATATTTGTTCTTATAGAAAGGTGATAAAAGTAAGTTCAATTATAAAAGTGCTTTGACTCCACTACACACTTATCTGACGTGAGTTTTTAAAGTTGACCTTTTTTCTTTTTCTTATTTTGTTTTATAAATACCCTCTGGGCCCACACACGCTGTGCATCACTTACAAAAAAAAACGAAGAACGAAAAGAAAACATCAAGGCAAAGACGAAATGTAACGAGAGTAATTTCCGGCCAATGAAAAAACAAAAATAAACTGATATTTTAGCGAAGACCTGCGCTAAACAGTACTCAATTCTAAAAAACATATATATAAAAAAAAGAATCTCTTAAAGTAAACTATTTAAAGGTTACTTGAAAGCAGTAATTTTTCGGTTTTCGTTTCTTTTTTGTATGGTATTTTGTATTATTTACATAATTTTGGGAATTCAGGTTTTGTTGAGTAGTATATATTACGGTAAATAAGGAGGGGAGGATATGTGTAACAGTACTCAATTCTCAAAATAATAAATGTATGCTAAAAAAACGAACCTCTTAAAGTAAACCATTTAGAGGTTACCTGAAAGCAGTTATTTTTTTTCGGTTTTCGTTTCTTTTTTGTATGATATTTTGTATTATTTAAATAATTTTGCGAATTCAGATTTTGTTAAGTTGTATGCATTACGGTAAATAAGGAGGGGAGGATGTGTGGATTGTCCCCTAGAAAAAATACTATTAATTTTTCGTTGAAAAATATTTGTATGGATTCCATTTTAATTAGATTCCAAATATGTGTTCAATATGTTTTAATTAGATTCCAAAAATGAGTTGCCCATGGAAAGATGTCAGTGCAACAAAATTTGAATGATATTAGAGACAGGTAAAACACCCTTTAAAAAAAAGTAAAAATATGATGATTTGTCTGTATGAGCATCAAATCCAGCAGGTCCAAGAAGCCTGTACCGGAAGTTTCAGATTTATATATGTTAAATTACGAACATTGAATTTGTTCCGAGAATGAAGGTGTTTGTTTTTGTTTCACCATGGGAGAAATTAAACAAGAAAAAACGGGTTTAAATTTCAACAAAGTGGCGAACAAAAATAAAAACAAAACAATACTTCAATTAAACCATATTCTGATTATTTTGGCTCCACGTCCTGGAGCCTTTCTCAACGAAAAAAAATTGTTTAACACACAAAAAAACACGACAACTAAACACACGAAGAAAAGAAAATAAACACGAACAACTCACATTATAAACGAACATCCAGCACTGATACATACATTACGTCATTGTAATTTTTACTGAATGACGTCATCTGCAAAAACCAAAATTAAGGCTCTTAACAAATTTTCTCGGACTTCTGACCTATCCAGATTGTTATTTTGTGCGAGAATATCCCAAGATACAAATTTTCCCGAACAATTATGGAACCATTGTCGAGAACATACATACACAATTATTGCTCACTTATAAAGATAGTATATGTATATTATTTTCTAAGTGAGTAATAAGTGTGTATGTATTTATTTATTTATTTATGTATTTATTCTTTATCGAAAACGGCTTCATATTTTTTCGGGAAAATTTGTATCCTGGGATATTCTCGTCTAAAACACGATCTGGATAGGTCAGAAGTATTGCAATGACAGTGTCACACTTTTTGGAGAAAATACAGATTTTCATACATGGAAAAGTTTACATTAAATTTCTTAAAGAGCAAAAACTGGTAATTGCAAAAATATTTGTATATATATTGACAAAGTTTTTACAACAATTCAAAAACCCTAAAAAAACAAAATTTGAAGCTTAGTAGAAATCATTGTTAGAAATCATACTTGATTCAATAATCAAATATCTTTGAAAATACTTAAGTATGAAAAGACTTTAAATTGCGTAAAAAACAAAAAATGGTAATTGCAAAAATATTGGTATATATTTTAACAAGGGATTACAGCAATTCAAAGACCTTTAAAAAGAAAATCAAAAGTTTGAAGCTTAGAAGACGGTGTTAAAAAGCGGATTTGCTTCAAAAATCAAATGTCTTATAAAAGACTTAAGTACGAAAAGACATATTAGTATGAAAAACTTATCTAGAGGTAGATCCAAAAAATGGAAATTTATAATATGTTATAAATGATAATTCGTCAGAAGAAAAAGAATAGACCAATAAGGGCAGCTAAAGCAAATTGCATTGGCATATTTTCTGTAGTAATGAAAATTCAAAATGAAGTTGAAAAGAAAAATGGGGTCAGAAGATAAGCGATAGCGAGAATCTAAACGTGTCAAAATTGAAAATGTTAGCTATGAGAATTCAAATGATGGCTCTTGGGACAACCTGAACTATGAAACCTGATAAGACCAAGAGAACGCCCCGAACAAATTAAATTGACAACGGGAGAATATCAACAACCAGGACTATCAAATGAGACAGGTGTTAAAATTAACAAGTGTTATAAATGATAATTCGTTGGATGAAACATAATTTTTTTCCCACCACATGAACAATTAACAAATCTACAACGTGGACACATCATGTAAAACTAGACAATAAGGCAAATTCTCTAAAGTAAGGGAAATCCAAAATGAAGTAAAAAGAAAAATGGGGTTGGAAGATAAGTAACAGTGGAGTCAAAACGTGCCAGCGTTGAAACTGATAATAATTGGGTTTGGGTAAAAATAATTGGATAATTGGATAATAATAATTGGATAATAATAATAATAATAATTGGATAATAATAATTGGATAATAATAATAATAATAATTGGATAATAATTGGGAAATCCAAAATGAAGTAAAAAGAAAAATGGGGTTGGAAGATAAGTAACAGTGGAGTCAAAACGTGCCAGCGTTGAAACTGATAATAATTGGGTTTGGATAATAATAATTGGATAATAATAATAATTGGATAATAATAATAATAATAATTGGATAATAATAATAATAATAATTGGATAATAATTGGGAAATCCAAAATGAAGTAAAAAGAAAAATGGGGTTGGAAGATAAGTAACAGTGGAGTCAAAGCGTGCCAGCGTTGAAACTGATATTAATTGGGTTTGGATAATAATAATTGGATAATAATAATAATTGGATAATAATAATAATAATAATTGGATAATAATTGGGAAATTCAAAATGAAGTAAAAAGAAAAATGGGGTTGGAAGATAAGTAACAGTGGAGTCAAAATGTGCCAGCGTTGAAACTGATAATAATTGGGTTTGGATAATAATAATTGGATAATAATTGGGAAATCCAAAATGAAGTAAAAAGAAAAATGGGGTTGGAAGATAAGTAACAGTGGAGTCAAAACGTGCCAGCGTTGAAACTGATAATAATTGGGTTTGGGATTTTGAAATAGATAAGGTCATCAATGCCTATCTTGGTTAGAAAAAATTTCGGCGATATGTGTTTCATAATGACAAAAGACAAGCCGGGGTAAAAGTTGAAGTTCAATAATTTTATAAAAGCTCCAAGCAATAAAATAGCTTTATATAACGACATTAACGTTTATAAGGTCGTTAGCCATGAACCTGATACTGCATCAGCCTTTGTTAAAAAAACAAAGATTCGGCGTTATGTTTTTCATAATGACAAAAGTCAAGCCAAGGCAAAAGTTAAAGGTCCAATAACAAAAAAAATCGTAATTTTACACAGACGCTAATTCTAATTTAAGGTCATTTAATGTTCAAGGGGTTGGTTGATGAAAATTAAGCACCGATAAATGTGATTAGAAAATTAGTGAAAGTGAGGATCGCAACAGCTAAAGAAAAAGGCATGGAAGAAGACAGAATCACATTGAATTGCAAACGAAATTTTGAATAGTGATTTGTGGTTGGAAACTGGAAAAGACGTCTTTGTTATCTCTAAGGCATTAAGAAATTAAATGAGAAGATGTATGAATCTAAACTGCCAAACCAAAAGACGTGGAAATAACTTTCTGAGGTAAAGAGGAACAACAATGGACAATGAAATCTACGGTTGGAAAACAAGGAACAGCGATGAATGGCCACAAAAACGTTCTAAATAGGTCAGGACTTAAAAAAGAATTCGTATTTTTCACAGGGTCTCTGTATCGAACTATATATATATATATATATATATATATATATATATATATATATATATATATATATATATATATATATATACATATATGTGTATATATAATTCTCAAATTTAACATTAGAAACAGGCATAAATTAGTTTTTAAAAATATATTAAAAAATAAAGAACAACGTTAATGTCGATTTCCGAAGCTAATCTTTTGTGTAAAGGGTAGGGGGAGGGGGAAGATTTTTTTGCTATGCTGTGCCTTTTTTATATAATATTATAAACGAAAGTTTTTAAACATGGTTATTTAATTTTTTTTTTAACTCCAGCTCTTTTGGTCATATTAAAAACAACAAAAAAAACAATATTTTTTAGCTGAAAGTAAGGAGCGAAATTAAAACTTAAAACGAACAGAAATTACTCCGTATATGAAAGGAGTTGTTCCCTCCTCAACACGCCGCTCTTTACGCTAAAGTTTGACTGTTTCTCTCAACTCTACTTTTTAAATTTGAGAAAAAAGAAGAGGGGGAGGAGGTCTAGTTACCCTCCAATTTTTCGGTTACTTAAAAAGGCAACTATAACTTAATTTAATTTACGTATATGAGGAGGCTCGCCCCCTCGTCAATACCTCGCTCTGTACACTAAAGCTTGAATTTTGTCCCAATTCCTTAAGAACGACCCCTGAATCACAAAGGCCGTAGAATAAATAGTTGAAATCACTAAAAATACTAGCGTAAAGAGCGAGGTAATAGGATGAGATGAGCCCCTCACATGTATAATAATTTCTGTTCGTTTTAAGTTTTAATGCTGCTCCTTACTTAAAGTTAAAAAAACTTTCATATTTATTTTTTCATTTTTTTAATGCAAGACAATCCTGCGCCCCCTTCCTGCAAATTCTCTTCCCCTATGACAAGTTCCCTCATGGAAAGTTTCCCCAACATAACCCCCTCCCCTTAACCCCTCCCCTAACCAATAAAATCCCCCTGAAAACGTCTGTACACTTCCCAATAACCATTACTATATGTAAAAACTGGTCAAAGTTTGTAACTTGCTGCCCCTCCCATGAAGACTGTGGGGGAGTAAGTCGTCCCCAAAGACATAGTTATTAGGTTTTTCGAATATGCTGAATAAAATGGCTATCTCAGAATTTTGATCCAGTGACTTTTGGGAAAAAATGAGCGTGGGAGGGGGCCTAGGTGCCTTCCAATTTTTTTGGTCACTTGAAAAGGGCACTAGAACTTTTACCCCGGGGAAAAAAAACAAATTAACACGCATCCGTGATCTGTCTTGTGGCAAAAATACAAAATTTCACATTTTCAAACAGTTCGTGGTAACGAACTGTATTAAGGAGCAACCCGGCTCAATAGTAACCGAAACTCTAAAAAACAGAATTTTGATACCAATAGTTACATCAAAAGAATTGCATTTTAATGCTGATTTTTAATATATAAGTTTCATCAAGTTTTGTCTTACCCATCAAAAGTTACGAGCCTGAGAAAATTTGCCTCATTTTAGAAAATAGGGGGACACACCCCCTAAAAGTCATGGACGGAAATCTTAACGAAAATCACGCTACAGATTCAGCGTATCAGAGAACCTTATTGTAGAAGTTTCAAGCTCCTATTTACAAAAATGTGGAATTTTGTATTTTTTGCCAGAAGACAGATCACGGATGCGTGTTTATTTATTTGTTTGTTTTTTTTCCCAGGGGTGATCTTATCGACCCAGTGATCCTAGAATGTCGCAAGAGGACTAATTCTAACGGAAAATATAAGTTCTAGTGCCCTTTTTAAGTGACCAATAAAATTGGAGTGCACCTAGGCCCCCTCCCACGCTCATTTTTTACCAAAATCACCGGATCAAAATTCTCAGATGGGCACTTTATTCAGCATGGTCAAAAACCTAATAACTTTGTCTTTGGGGACGACTTACTCCCCCACAGTCCCCGTGGGAGGGGCTGCAAGTTACAAACTTTGCCCAGTGTTTACATATAGTAATGATTATTGGGAATGGTTACGTGGGGGGGATAGAAATTTGTCATGGGGGAAGAAATTTCCATGAAAGGGGCGCAGGATATTCTATCATTATTAAAAACAATGAAAAAATAAACATGAAAGAATTTTTTCAACTGAAAGTAATGAGCAGCATTAAAACTTATAACGAACAAAAATTATTACGCATATAGGGTTCATCTCCTCCTAATACCTCGGCCTTTACTCTAAAGTATTTTTAGTAATTTCAACTATTTATTCTACGGCGTTTGTGATTCAGGGGTCATTCTTAAGGGTTTTAAGCTTTAGTGTACAGAGTGAGGTGTTGACGAGGGGGGACATATCAAACAGTTCGTGGTAACGAACTGTAGTAATGAGCGACCCGCCTCAATAGTAAACGAAACTCTAAAAAACGAAATTTTTATACTAATAGTTACGCCAAAAGAATCGAATTTTTATGCTCATTTTAAATATATAAGTTTCATCAAATTTAGTCCTACCCATCAAAAGTTACGAGCCTGAGAAAATTTGCCTTATTTTGGAAAATAGGAGGAAACGCCCCCTAAAAGTAATATAATCTTAACGAAAATCACACCATTGCATTCAGCGTATCAAAGAACCCTACTTTAGAAGTTTCAAGCTCCCATCTACAAAAATGTGGAGATTCGTATTTTTTGCCAGAAGACCGATCACGGGTGCGTGTTTATTTGTTCGTTTGTTTTTTTTTGGTTTTTTTTTCCGGGGGTGATCGTATCGACCAAGTGGTCCTAGAATGCCGCAAGAGGGCTCGTTCTGACAGAAATTAGAAGTTCTAGTGCCCTTTTTCAGTGACCAAAAAATTGGAGGGCACCAAGGCCACTTCCCACGCTCATTTTTTCCCAAATTCAACGGATGAAATTTTTGAGATAGCTATTTTGTTCAGCATAGTCGAAAAACACTATAACTATGTCTTTGGGCTGACTTACTCCCCCACAGTCCCCGGGGGAGGGGCTACAAGTTGCAAACTTTGACTATTGTTTACATACAGTAATGGTAATTGGGAAGTGTACATACATTTTCAGGGGGATTTTTTGTTGGGGGGTTGAGGGGGAAAGGGCTACGTGGGAAGATCTTCTCTTGGAGGAATTTGTCATGGGAGAAGAGAAATTCCATGAAGGGGGCGCAGGATTTTCTAGCATTATTGTTAACAAAACAATGAAAAAATAAATATGAAAAAGTTTTTTCCAAATGAAATTAAGGACCAGAACTAAAACTTAAAATGAACAGAGATTATTACGTATATGGGGGATCATCTCCTCCTAAATACCTCGCTCTTTACGTTAAAGTATTTTTAGTAATTTCAACTATTTATTCTACGGCCTTTGTGATTCAGGGGTCATTCTTAAACAATTAGGACAAAATTAAAGTTTTAGTGTGAAGAGCGAAGTATTAACGAGGGGGCAAACCCCCTCATATACATAATAAAAATATGCGAATATAGAAGTCTATTACGTAAGTTAATTTGTAAGCTACGTATATTTTTTACTAATAAAAACGTTCGAAAAAAATTAAAAGTTCTAGCTGTCTTTTTAAGTAGCCGAAAAATTGGAGAGCAACTAGGCCTCCTCCCCCACCCCTTTTTTCTCAAAATCGTCTGATCAAAACTAAAAGAAAGCCATTTAGCAAAAAAAAAATTAATACGCAAATTTCGTTTAATTATTCATTTGCGAAGAGCCAAAATCACACATGCATTAATTCAAAAACATTCAGAAATTAAATAGAAAAGCAACAAGTTTTTTTTAACTGAAAGTAAGGAGTGACTTTAAAACTTAAAACGAACAGAAATTACTGTTTTAAACGAACAGAAATTACAATTATAACGAAAACTTATTTATTGTTTTATAAAGTAGAATTGAGAGAAAGAGTCAAACATTGGCGTTAAGAGTGGGGCGTTGAGGAGGGAACACCCTTTTCCTACATGGAGTAATTTCTGTTCGTTTTAAGTTTTAAAGTCGCTCCTTACTTTCAGTTAAAAAAACTTGTTTTTTTCATTTAATTGTAGATAGGAGCTTGAAACTTCTACTATAGTCTTGTCTGATGCGCCGAATCTGATGGTGTGATTTTCGTCAAGATTCTATCACTTTTAATGGGTGTTTTCCCCTTTTTCCTAAAATACGGCAAATTTTTCAGGGTCGTAACTTTTGATGGGTAAAACTAAACTTTTATTTTCCGTTAGAATTAGTCCTCTTGCGACATTCTAGGATCACTGGGTCGATACGATCACCCCTGAAAAAAACAAAAAAACAAACAAATAAACACGCATCCGTGATCTGTCTTCTGGCAAAAAAATACAAAATTCCACATTTTTGTAAATAGGAGCTTGAAACTTCTACAGTAGGGTTCTCTGATACGCTGAATGTGATAGCGTGATTTTCGTTAAGATTTTCGTCCATGACTTTTCCCCCTATTTTCTAAAATGAGGCAAATTTTGTCAGCCTCGTGACTTTTGATGGGTAAGACAAAACTTGATGAAACTTATATATTAAAAATCAGCATTAAAATGCAATTCTTTTGATGTAACTATTGGTATCAAAATTTTGTTTTTTAAAGTTTCGGTTACTATTGAGCCGGGTCGCTCCTTACTACAGTTCGTTACCACGAACTGTTTGATTATATTCTACAGCTGCATGCTTGATTTAATTTTGCGAGTTAATATTTTGATCGATTTCTTGCATGACTTTTTGAAGTCTCGTTTATATAGTATTAAAATGACTGTCAATATTTTTTTTTCTTTTTGCTATCTTCAATCTTCCAATACTTGTTGGTTTTCAAGTTCCTTTCTTTTGTCGCGTGATTGTCGAAACTTGTCAAATTACGATTGGGCATGCCAGTGAATAATTTATCCATTTTGTTTTATCATTTAAACGAAATTAAAGAACAGATATCACTGGAAAGCATAATTGCACGTAGCCAACATTTTAGAGATGCCTGGAAGTTTTTTTTTCAGAAGGGAGGGAGGAGAAGTTAGTCCCTCAAAAGATCCTTCGCTTTCAAATTGATTTTGGACTTTCCCCTTTGTTTTTTCCTTATTTTGCCACCCAAGTTGGACCTACTGGATACCCGAATTATATTTTGTTGTATAATATAGAATATGATGTAAAACAATCACTATTTCATTACGTAAAGTTTTTATAAAAAAGTGCACTTATTTAGTCTAAAAAATGAAAATGACTGTAGCCTTGCCTTTGTTCTCATATCTAGCACTGGGCTCAAATTTGGATATTTCGACATGTTTTTCCTGTAACTGCCTTGGAGGGGGAAAAAGGCTCAATTGATTGACTTCAGTGGGTAAACCCGTGGGTAAACTCTGTCCTCCTCTGTGGATGTGCTGTAACAAAACGACCTATTATATTTCTGCAGTATCGGTCATCTTGGAAAAAGTAGGTTAAAAGTTGGGCCAGAAGGTCAAAGAGGATAAACAACATGGTAATTTTTATTGATGAGGATATGCTGAAAAAAGCTCTTCGTTGCGCATGCGTTCCTCGGATAGCACGGTTTGAATTTTTCCGTCGAAATGCGTCAGAATTTTAAAACATTCATTCAACTTTTAAACGTGGTTCAATGTTAAGTATCATGTGTCCAATCTTCTACATTTATTAAAATTAATTTTTAAAAAACATGAGTTTTCTTACGGAAGTCAAGAGTTGAAACTTGAAGCAAACAAAAATTAATCATTTGCCGATTACGCGGGAAATGTTTTCAAAACTAGCTGAAATAAACTGACTTGTGATATTTTCAAATACCTGTAGAATTCCAAGAACTAGCGATTTACTGAAAATAACCACCCCCACAACCCCTCTGAAAAAACAACAAAAAGGCTTTCAGTAGTCTTTCAGTGACCGTGATATTGATAACTTATGAACAACTAATATGAAGGAATAAATGGTATGAATAACTTTTAGTATACAATATGATTATTGAAAAAAACTCATGTAATCTTAGTTTTCTATAAAGCTCTAGTTTTTAGAATTCTCCAGGTATTGGAAAACATCACGAGTAAGTTTACTTAGGCAAGTTTTATACATATTTCCCGCGTCATTGGTGAAGTAATAATTTGGGTTGTTTTTTAGTTTTAACTTCACTCTTTACTTTTTTAAGAAAAGATAAGTTTTTTAGGTTAATTTTTGCTCGTTCCGAACAAATATACACATTGGACTATACGGAAGATCTTTGTTCGGCTTGGGCGATGGAATTGAAGAAGTCATTATGATTTTTTCAAAGGCATTAAGTCTTTTAAGAGCGACTGCCCGAGAACAAGAGCGATTGGACTGGAACATAAGCCTGTATTTTTGCAGTATTTGAAGAACGGAAAAGCTTATTGATTTGTATTCGCTTTAAGGCCGTGATTAAGTGAACTTGAAAACATCGAGGTATAAAATTGAATTTAGGGTAGCCTTCTGTCTCTCAATTCTCTGGAGACATTCGATTGTCAAAAACCCTTCAAATAACACTTAAACATTGGCGGAAATAGCAGGTTAATTATACTAGCTTGTCAATCTGGTCTCTAGGGGGATCTGAAACGATTCTTTCTGGCAAAAAACTTGCAAAAATTTCAGGTAGCTGAAAATATTCTATGGGACTGTTCGAAAACAGGAAAATCTGTCGAAAAATGTTTGCAATCATCTTACAGGTTATTGTCTTCTGCTCATGATAGTACCGATTGTGTTCTAAAAGCAATATCCTTCATAGAATACACTTGTGAAAAAAAGCTAGACATTTTCTAAGATTTCTAAGCAATTAGAGGAAATAGAGCAAAATCCTAGCAAACATTTTGTAGCATCTTCAAGAAGCTACGGCCTGATATTAAAAGCGGTATCTTCTGCCAATGAATACTTGAGTACTTTTTAAATATAAATTTTCAATTTTAACATGGGATTTTCGAGTTCCATCAGTTCAAGTAATCACGGCCTTAAACAGAACATTTTTCAGTCAAATGTTTTGAAAAGACAATCGGCTGCGCGTTTATTGCACTTATAAATGGTTTCATCTTAGCATTGTAAAACTTTAAAGTAAAGAGCGGAGGTTTGAGAAGGGGGCATTTTATCTCATATGTGGAATAAATTCTATTAGTTTTAAGTTATAATGTAAGACTTAGGACTTATTGTTGTCCTTAATGTTGTCTTAGAGTGTATTTGGAAATTTTTTGAACGAAGTAGTTAAGGCTTTATATCTTGTTGGATTTTTCTGTGGGAAAATGTGGGTAATGTACACAAGGGTGCTGCAGGTGACAGCACCCTTAGTTTTTGGCGTTTATTCTAATACTTTTTTATGGTACTTGGTATTAACCAAGTGACATATAGCAATCGCAAATTCTGTCGGTCTGTCTGTCGGTCCCGGTTTTGCTACTTTAGGCACTTCCAGGTAAGCTAGGACGATGAAATTTGGCAGGCGTATCAGGGACCGGACCAGATTAAATTTTAGTATCTAGTTTCCCGATTTGACTATCTGGGGGAGGAGTGGGGGGCCGGTTAATTTGAAAAAAAATATTGAAGTATTTTTAACTTATGAGCGGGTGATGAGATCTTAATGAAATTTGATGTTTGGAATGATATTGTGTCTCAGAGCTCTTATTTTAAATCCCGACCGGATCTGGTGACATTGGGGGGAGTTGGGATGGGGGAAACCTAAAATCTTGGAAAACACTTTGAGTGGAGAGATCAGGATGAAACTTGGTGAGAAAAATAAGCACCTGTCCTATTTATATGATCGACATAACTGGAACGGATCCGATCTCTTTGGGGTAGTTGGGGGGCGGGGGATTAATTCTGAAAAATTAGAAAAAATGAGGTATTTTTAACTTACGAACGGGTGATCGGATCTCAATGAAATTTGATATTTAGAAGGATATCGTGTCTCAAAGCTCTTATTTTAAATCCCGACCGGATCTGGTGACATTGGGGGGAGTTTGGGGGGGACCTAAAATCATGGTAAACGCTTAGATTGGAGGGATCGGGATGAAACTTGATGGGAAAAATAAACAGAAGTCTTAGATACGTGATTTACATAATTGGAACGGATCCGCTCTATCGGGGGGGGGGGGTTAATTCTGAAAAATTAGAAAACATGACGTATTTTTAACTTACGAAGGAGTGATTGAATCTTCACGAAACTTCATATTTAGAAGGACCTCGTAACTCAGATCTCTTATTTTAAATCGCAACCGGATCCAGCGTCATAGGGGGGGGCAGTTGGGGGGGGACTGGAAATCTTAGAAAATACTTAAAGCGGAGAGATCAGGATGAAACTGGATGGGAAGAATAAAAACCTGTCTAAGTTACGTGACTGACATAACCGGACCGGATCTGCTCTCTTTGGTGGAGCTGGGGGGGGGTTAATTTGGAAAAATGAGGTATTTGTAACTTACGAAAGGGTAACCAGATCTTAATGAAATTTGATATTTAGAAGGATCTTGTGGTTTAAAGCTCTAATTTTAAATTCTGACCAGATCCTGTGACATTGGAGGGAGTTGGAGGGGGAAACCGGAATTCTTTGAAAACGTAAAAATTGGGGTATTTTTATCTTACGAATAGGTGATCGGATCTTAATGAAATTTGATATTTAGAAGGAACTCATGTCTCAGAGCTCTTATTTCAAATCCCGACCAGATCTTTTGACATTGGGGGGGAGTTGGAGGGGGAAATCTTGGAAAACACTTGTAGTGGAGGAATCGGGATGAAGGTTGGTGGATAGAATAAGCAAATGTCCTTGATACATGATTGACGTAATCGTACTGGATTTGCTCTCTTTGGGGGAGTTGGGGGAGGCGTTCAGTGATATGGCGAGTTTGGTGCTTCTGGACGTGCTAGGACGATGAAAATTGGTAGGCGTGTCAGGGACCTGCACAAATTTACTTGATAAAGTCGTTTTCCCAGATTCGACCATCTGGAGGGGCTAAAGGGAGAGGAAAAATTAGAAAAAATTAGTAACTTACGAGTGGGTGATCAGATCTTAATAAATTTTGATATTTAGAAGAACATCGTGACTCAGAGCTCTTATTTTAAATCCTGACCGGCATTAAGCCTTTGATTTCCTTTTAATCAATCTATTGATTCTTAGAATTTTGTTAGAGCTCGTACCATATGAGCTCTTGGCTCTTAGCTCTTCTTGCCTCGTCACAAGTGCCATATGAGCTCTTAGCTCATATGGACGCTAGTAGTAATTCCCATGGACGCTAGTATGGGACAATACCCCCTCGGGAACAAGAATATAATAAATGATGTTTATAAATAGGACAATGAGAAATATTACCAGTTAAATCTGAATGAAAACAAAGTTCCTTATAGCATTTGCCACCCCCCTCCCCACACCTGAGAATTTCCCTGGTATTGCTTACGATGCCCACTCCACTTCTCCATCTTTTTGTGCCGGTAGGAATGTATGTAAGGTTTCGTCCCCCAATGTAACCCCTTCTTCAACAAATATCTAAAGCTTCATCGAGTGTTAGAAAATTTGGGTATTAAAACACAGTTTTTGAGAATAAAAGTACACACCCTACGCATTAATCCACCAGCCCTCAAAACTATACACCGGTGAACGTAATTTTATACAACCTCGGATGAGTTAACTTGGTTGAATGAAGCTTAAGATAAATGTACTATTTCAACTCTAAATTTCAAAAGTAAATGCGCATCTTTTGGATCGTAAGCTCCGCCACGCAGTATTACTGTCACTGAAACTGGAATGTCAAAGTATACTTTTTGATAATTTTAAATCAGTTGCCTATCTCAGAATTTTCACTCGATGGCTTTATAGTACCCTTTGGGCCAAAATTGTCATTTTACGCCACAATATGGCAGAAAATACCACTCTACTATGGCGCAATCTTTTGTTGTTTCTTATACAGAGGAGTAGAACTTTCATTTTCCTTTCTAATTAACATCTGTAAATATAAGAGGGATCCCCGTTGATAGATATATCAACGGGGATTTTCCGTTGAGGATTTCTGAGGGGAAACACTTATCACCATGAAATTGAGGTTTAAACATGCAATCCACTTTATTTCGTATCTGTGAAACACACTCTAGTGTTTTAGAGAGGCATGAAGCTCAATTCACCGTAGATAACTTCGAAGACCAAACTGCCTTTCCATGACGAAAAGTAACAGTTCAAAATAGGGATGAAACCTTTTAATTGACAGTGAAACAAATATAATTTTTTTTTTTAGCTGGATATTTTTAACTGCTGATGATGGACACTGTATATGTGTTAGAAATATCCAGTTAAAATTTTTTATATTTGTTTCACTGTCAATTAAAAGGTTTCATCCCTATTTTGAACTTTTATATTTTCTATTCACCGTATTTTTGGAAATATACAAGTGAACGTTCATGATCTTCCAAATCTGTTACTTACTGACCTTTTAGATGTGGCATTGTCGCAATAGCCTCCGTCATCGCTTAAACTAATTGTTGGACAAGGGAGGCAAAAGCTGTGTATCGATTCTTTCTCCATTCCAGAATTGACGTCATCTTTTTAACCGGGGATATTTGACTGCAGTTTCGATTGCGCTGTGGGATTCAGGTCAAAGGAAAGTTAGTCTTTGTAGAACAATGCATGCTTTATTTTTATTGTTTTTAGCTTAAGTTAAGGAATACTCAGTTTTTCTAGGTATGTCTTAATGAAAAAGATGACACCTTTTAACAAATAGTGTAAATAAATGTGAAAATTAAAATATTTATTCCAGATCTATGAACGATGCCAACATTGATTGTAGTTTTGTACAGATAAAAGCAAGTCATTTGTGTATACAGAGGAAAATTGTAGAGGGGTTCTCTTTCAAGGTCAATCTTAGGGGGAATAAAAAACTGTCAATCCTCAGTACTTATCTATTATACTGCCAATACTCAAGAAGTGAAGTTAGGTTAATCTTAATGAAAAATACCATAATATAATGCAAGCATAATACTTCAGAAACAAACTTGGGCTATATATTCGCACATTAGGGAGTGGGAGTAACCTAGCCCCCCCTTAATGTGCAAAGACATAGCCCAGATTGTATAATTGCAATATATTCAGTCACCCGTCACTTGTTTTCCACTGAGAGTAAGCTAATTGGGTACTTGTATATTATTCAGAACACACTCAATAAGTGAAGTTAGGCTCTTTCGTAAAACAAACTACGATGTAGGTACATTTTAATTATATGTTTTATATATAGAGGTGGTTAGGTTAGGCTAAGTTAGGTATTTTATATTATACACCCCCCCCCCTTATGTGCCAATATATAGCCCAAACTTTTGGTAAACTAATGAAATAAAACAAAATATGATGAAATATAATACTTTATTAGGAAAATCGTAAAAATACCATATAAATTGTACCCTACTGTCAGCAAACCACGTACTTACACGCAAGTTGACTTTTTTCAAACATGGCCTATTGTTAGACTTCCAAAAATGTTCCTTCTCGTAAGAGTATAAAGTCATGTTATGTCCATTGACGCACTATTTTGTTGTGGGCAACAACCGCTTAAACTGGAAAAATACAATTGCCTCTTTTTCAGTCTTTGGCAAATCCCAAATCTTCATTTCAAAATCCATGTTCTGACACTATCTTCTATCATTATGCGTAGCAAACTAAATTGAGTTTTTTCTCTGTGGCTATGAAACCGGATTTTCTCAGCAAAATTTTTGAATGTGTTTTCAATAATGAAGAAGTACCAAATATTTAATTAAAATGTACCTGCAAAGTAGTTTATTTCACGAAAGAACCTAACTTCACTAATTGAGTGTGTTCTGAATAATACAGAAGTACCGCTAATTGTTTCATAATACCGACATATATGGATTGGTTTGTTCTCGAGTTTTACACAACACAACGTGAGCAACTTGAGCGTTGGTGGCATAATACATAAGTACCCAATCCTCTACTCTTGAGTTTTGCCTGTCTGCACCTATTACAACTGTTTAAAAAGAATCCCCTTTGAAAATGTTGACGGAAACTTTAAAATGAATAAAATTAATTCGGGTTCTGTTTTTGTTCTACACAGGTCTACTTTCACTATGAGTGGAAATAAGCATATTTTTATCTATAGTAGGAATAAACCAACAGAAAATATTTATCTTCTTTATTTGCAAATAGCTGTGCTCATACTGTTACTCAGGATTGCCACCACGGTCAGTTCCTAAAGTGCTACCATTGTCCAAATTTGTGTGCTACACAGCGATTTTCGGTGCTACAGTCAAACATTTTTTGCGTGTGGGCATGTGTCACGACAGCATGGTCAATTTAAGTTTTCAGGTTATTTTTTAATCTTTTTTAATGCAAAGGAATAAAAATTTTTGTGTATATAAAAAAAATGTAGTCTATATAAAAATGTAGTCAATGTAGCACGGGCTACTCATGATGAAATAGTGCTAAAATAGCACTTTCGTGCTACAGGTGGCAACCCTGCTCTCAGTAAGAGGTAAACTTATGCAAAAGAAATGATCTTAACTAAACATCAGACCTTACCTACACCGATGGCAGTGCTAGCAGGGTTGTCACTCATGGTGCTAACCTTACTATTTGCGGTAGGTTTTTTTTCTTGTAGCACCTTTAGATACTGTTCGACAAAAATGTAGTTCTTTTTTATTTGTTTGTGGTGGTTATAGAATACTATTAGTAACAACTCGCTGCAGCACCAAGACAACTGAGGCTAACTTATGTACGCATGGTCCTCCTCCAGCCAATCTCTTCAGTGTTTCAGTCTTACTCCCTCCCACGAAGCTCCAGTTTTCGTCTAACCCTTTCTTATGACCTCTTCCCATATTGGGCTCGATACAGATATCCAAAAAACTTGTGCTTTGGCAATCTGTCATCCTTCATCCGGAAAACGTGACCTAGCCATCTTAACCTTCAAACTAGCGTCTAAAACTGACTTAATTAGTTCCTCTGAAACAGTTGTGGTTGCAGCAGTAGCTGCAGCATAGTAAAGTGTGAACCTCGGCCAGTAATAACCCAAAGTTTGAAAAAGTGTTTGAAAAAAAATGGTTAGTGACAAAATTACCTTTTGACGCTGGTTCTTGGATGGTAACTATTATTTCGATTAACGTTTACAGTAAACGTTTATTGCCAAAACAAATGTATATGAATTTTGGGAAAGAGCCTGAAATCCTCAAAAATGGCATTGTATCGAAATAAAAATCTTGCTGATACATCTCTTGCTTTCGAAAATCCCCTTGACATGTCTTTGACTTTGAGCATACGTAAAAAATGCATCTGATTTTTATTAATAATGTTAGATCGTTTAAGATACTTGGCTTTAGATTTCAGAAATAAGAACACTGCGGCTAAAATACATTTGATTTAAGAATATTTGGTCATTTAAGAAACTGGGGTTTTGGTTCTCAAAAGTAAGAACGCACATGGTTAAAATAAATCAGATTTTATCGAAAATATTTAATAATCTAAGAAACTAGGGTTCTTGTTTTCATTCAAAAAAGCTAAAGATTAAAATACATCTTATTTTATTAAACATATTTGAGCATTTAAGAAACTTGGGTTTTAGTTTTCAGAAATATCAAGACACACTGTTAAAATGCTTCTTATTGTTTTAAAACTCTTGAGTATTTAAGGAACTTGGGCTTTAGATTTCTGAAATAAGTAAACACAGGGTTAAAATATATCTGATTTTATTAAAAATGTTTGATCATTTTAGAAGCTAAGGTTTTAGTTTTCAGAAATAAGAAAATACACGAACAAAATACATTTGATTTCCGTTAATAATATATTATCATTTAAGAAACATCATTTAAGAAACTTAAAATAAAGCAAATGGTTAAAATATATGTTGTTCATTAGAAATATTTTAGCATTTAAGGAACATGGGGTTTAGTTTTCTGAAATAAGAACATACAGCTAAAATACGTCTGACTTTATTAGTAATGTTTGATCACTTAAGAATAACGACATGTAGAACATCATCATAAAAAATAAAAATGAATACTTTGAATCTATTCTATGCAATACTTCATTATATTCTTTCTTGACATGGTAGTTATTCCAATTTGGGGTCATATATAAGTTGCTGGAAAAATTTCTAAGTCCCAATTTGAAGCAGAAAAAAGAAGAACAAATGTCTCTACATGTATTATTTTCTAATAAGAAATATCACGACTAACATATGTATATCATCTTTATTTCGTATTTCGAAATGTCACAAGTGAATTTCTTTGTTATAAGTATATTTAATGTCATTTTAAAACATGTAAAAAAGTTGAAAGAATTTCTAAGCCCCCCCCCCAAAAAAAAAAAATTGAAAAAATTTCTATTAATTTTTTTAAAGTTCAGAAAGATAATTCTCAGCTCAAAAAAGGCAAAAAGTTGGGGGAGGGGCATTGCTTTGAAGTGGGACATGGATAACCATAAGTTCCCTCTAAAAAGAAATGCTTTAATAACTGATTTATTGGGGACAAAAGTTCGCCGATTTGCTTCACCTAAGCGCGCGTTACAAGAAAAAAGGAGTAGTAGTCTTGTCACTTTTCGATTCATTAAATTCGGTTTTTATTATAAAATGCGTTTATAATACCGCTTTATATTCACTCAGTGAACTTATAAAAATGCAAACCGGTTTCATTCAACCCGAATAAAAATTTATTCATAAATATGTCTTGGGTTTACAGAAATAGTATGTACTCATGTAAGTATGCAAATGAGGTTCTCCTGTGAATATGCAAATGATATATTCCTTGTAATATAGGTAATCTGGCTGCTCGGAAAGGTTCATGACCGGATTTGGTTGATAGGTAAACCGGTTACGCAAATTATGTGCCGCTTGTGTTGATGGAAGATATCTAGTGCCTCAGGCGTTCCTCACGTCTCTGTTGACCCCATACTACTAGAAAACGTTAGTGTAAAATTTCTGGTCGTAAATTTAATGTTATTTTTATTTGGAGCCTACCTAAGGCGAATAAAAAAAAAGGATACGGCATTAGACTTTACAGTCCGTACCGGCGGTGCTGATCTCCGTTTCTTGGCCCTTCAGCCAGGAAGTGCAATGGGGGGTTGGGGGCCAGCCATCCTGTGCTTTCGCACACCCTTCCTGTCCTAAGGCGAATGATCACGTTCTAACTTCAGTTTTAACAATTCAGTTAATTTTAAGCCTATTATTCGCGGTTGAGGTTCAACATTTTTGGTTTGCAAAAAAAAACTTCTTAAAAAGTAAGGTTTAAATTTCTCAAAAATTTAAGGTTACTTTTCATATTTAACAAGTGAGAAATTAGCATACATTTCTTGACATTTTTGTCTGATTGGAAGTATAAAATTTTTTTACGCTAACGCTATAGCATTGCAACAAAATGGTTTGACGGAAGATGGATATGAATATCGCTCTATGATCCGTTTAAATTCCTTTTGTTAAAAAAAAAAAAAATTCGAAATACTTAAATACGGCTGTTTAATATAATCAACATGTTTTTCTTAATATTGAAATGAGATGGTGGATAATGCCGCCTAGATTCATCTATGTTCCCTATCTAAAAAAAAAAAAAAAAAAAAAAAAAAAAAAAAAAAAAAAAAAAAAAAATACTGACATTTGGACCTGACGGAATTTTTTTTCAGTATCGAACACCTACCCGGAAAAACAACCTGATTCACTAAAGTTCTGTCCGTCTGAACTTACGGAATATGGCCATATGCACTTGCTAAGATATTAAGCGTCTATTAGCTGGAAAAACAGCTATTAGAATGTGTTATGAAATGTTCTCAGATTTTTCCAACTCCTTATCAGTATGCATTTCACATGCTTTCAGTAGAAAAAAAAAAGATGACCGTTCGAGTTTTAATTACGCATCAAACTATTTTTCAACAGTTTAGATATGCTTCTCCGCCAAAATGAATGAAGGAACTAACGGGGATTTTGTGCTAATCTTTAGGTATGTACTAACGCTGGGGGAGGGGGCTTTGGCCCCGTCTTTCTCCCTTAAATCTTGATGTTTTACGATTTTCTCCATAATTTTGTAGTTTTTGGCTTAAATTTTTCAGTTTCTTTATTTGATGTTTTTGAAGAAATTGCTACTAAATTAGGTCTACTAGGTCATGCTTAACAGGGTTTGCTTAACAGAAACACTTTGCTTAACAGAAACAATAATTGTCTCCCCTAAACAAAGCTGTTGAGTCATTTCAGTCATATCTACTATCACTTAATTATGTTCAACTTAGTTTTTAGATCCCCAGTATTTAGATCACCTCCTAACTGTTTAATTGTTGTGGAATTCATATATGGATAGAGACGGATGCGCTTGCGCGCGGCAACAACACCTCTTAAAACTTTGGGCTAGTAATGTGATAAATCGATTAGTGAGCGAAATTCATAATTAAACCGAAGAAATAATTTATAGTTTAACCGAAGAAGTATATAAACATATATATATATATATATATATATATATATATATATATATATATATATATATATATATTAAGTAAAAAAACTAGTTTTTTTAACTGAAAGTAAGGAGCGACATTAAAACTTAAAACGAACAGAAATTACTCCGTGTATGAAAGGGGTTGTTCCCTTCTCAACGTCCCGCTCTTTACGCTAAAGTTTGACTCTTTCTCTCCATTCTACTTTATTAAACAGTAAAAAAAACTTTAGCCGTAGTTTCGAAGTATCCTTTCGAAACTGCCTTCTTTTTGGTATCCTGCCGGAAAATCCCTCGGAAGTCCTTCCACTGAAAATGCCTCGTGAAGTTCCCCCAGGAGAAAGCTCCCTCCTTTGGAAATTTTCCTCCACCTGCAAAATTGAGCCGCCAAAGAGGTAGTACGACACAGACAAATAATGTAGGAAAGAAGTAATTTCAGAATATTCTATGTGTAATCTAAAATCTGGGCGGAATGTATGGTGTAGAATATCCTATGGTATTTGTTTTTACGTTTTTTTTTTGTGTGTGTTTTTAGGGGGGTTGACTTTTCATAACAGGGTAAGATAAAGGTTAGTGGCACTGTAGAAGAATTGGACAATGATGGAAGTGCACTGATATAACAGGCTGGGACTCATAAGTACGAGTAATTGCTTTCTGTGGACTTGGTCTGGTATCGACCAGAGGTCACTAGCCAAGATGCTTAAAGAGGGCAATGGATTTTCCAAATTGGCTGGTCATTGTTCCGACAGGCACGATTTGGGTGATATTACCTTAAAAATTACTTCATTCTTTGTTCTTAGCTGGCTAAGACTGATCTTCTTTCGTTGAATTTTTGTCTTGTTGTTCTAATAAAAATGTTATAGTGGCCTGTCCGCCACTATTTTATCGACTCAAATGTTTCATATGACTGGCTGAAAAACATTGGTGGAGGTGTGTCCCCCATATATAGCGCCCCTTCAATAACTATATTACATTATTTCAGTTCACCCCTTGCGATCCAGAACGCGTGCTTCAGAAGGTTTTCTCCTTTGAAGTAACTTTAAGGGCCATTGTTTTTTTCTTTAAGTTTAAATTAAATAACTAGGAGTTAAACTCTAAGTCAAAACCAAGCAAATTTAAAATTAACAGAGCTCCCTTTTGAAAATAAGCAGGCACTAGTTGAAGGAAAGAAAACTTTCAAAAAGTGATCAAACCGTGTTCACGAAAGTGTTGGGTTGTCGTCCCCTAGGCGTACGTCAGAAGATTTTCCTGTCTGAAGTACCTTTACTTGTCTGGACTTGGAGACTTGCCAGGAATGAATGCCAAACCGTGTGGTATTACTTTTTCCGCAACTTGGAAGCTCAATATAGGTGTTTGATACTTATAAATCGATTGACTGTCTCACGAGTTTTTTTTTATCAATATCGAATTTTTGCCCCATGGGGCAAAATCGTTATTTGTTGCTTCGAAATGGTAGGAAAAGTGACTATCATGTTTTGATCATTGCAAAAGACCTCTAGAACCCTTTCGTTCGAACAAGCCCTCTCCCAATCTTTTAAGACACATGGGTTCAATACGATCAACTGTGGAAAAAAACCCAAATAAACACGCACACGTTACCTTTCTTCTAAAAAACCCCATTAAATTCCTCATTTTTGTAGATAGGAGCTTGAAACTTCCACTGAAGGGTTTTATATATGCTAAATCTAATGGTGTGACTTTCATTGAGATCACTTGCCTTTTTGGGGATGTTTTCCTCATTTTCGAAAATCAGGCAAATTTTGTCAGATTTGTAGCCTTTTATGGGTAACATTAAGCCTAATGAATATTTTGTATTTGTAATCAGCATAAAAAACTAATTCTTCTCCTGTGCTAATTGTTAATACAATCCCTCATCCTTTTACAGTTTCGGTTACTATTGGCCCAAGTCGATCCTTTCTTACAGTTCGTTATCACGATCTGTTTAATTCTACACTATGTAGTTTAGAATATATGTATATTTCGGAATAATATATTTTAGAATATATATTTTGGAATAATAGGTAGAATATTTCATAATTTCTAATTTATTCATTCTTTTTTTTGTCTTAATTTCCCTTTGGCTGCTGGATTTTATCTGAGGGGAGAATTTTCTAAGGGGGAATACGCCGAGGGCCCTTTTCATTTCTTCTAAAATATTTTTAAGTAAATCTTTTCATTTTTGGTAAACATTTTAAGATAGAAGAGTAAATTTTTCCATAATTCATCCAAGCGATTCATGTTTTATAGTAGATAATGTTGTGTGCGAATGTTCGTGTTCAGAGTATTCCCTGACAATTAAGAGAACCATTTTCGATTCCGCAATTGCTCAGCACTTCAATGGGTTGTTTTCCAAGGCGTCTAGTAAAAGCTATGGTTAACATGTCCTTAGAGCCTGTAATTCAGTTCTATAATCCCAAGAGGCAATAGATTTCACAAAATATCTTTCATCGTCATAAACATACGAGAAATATAAATATAAACTTTCACCGAGCTCTTTATCCTCAACCAACTGTGTAATATCTGGTTCAGTTCTTCCCCCCCCCCCGTTTCTTCTCGAGTCAAAGTACGTGCCTCAAAATCGGTTTGCAGATGCTAGATTAGACCGGACACTAAAAGAATTCAAAGGGAATTTTGGCAAAATTCGAATGGTGACCAATATTTCCGAGAACTATTTTGCGTCTGAAGAGATCTCAAAATTGCCATTGATATGTTGTTTGAATACATTTTTAAAATAAACGAAGGTTCTCTCATGGAAGAAGGAAGTTCTGTTTTTTCTTCTTCTGTTTTTCTTCTTTTTTTTAATGCAAAAAGCCAATTACACATTTGACTGGTATGTCACTGGAGGGTTTCGTGCATAAAAGGGCTATAGCCTACTATATTAGATTAGATATCTTTCTCCTCTTTCTCTATGCTCAGTGCCACGTTATCAAACTTTTATCTACACTGCACACAAAAGCTCGAGCAATATCAGCTATAAGTTGAAGCTTTTAGGTAATGCTGAGGGGGAGGGGGGGGGGGTTAGAACTAAATCAAAAAACTGTTTTTGCTTCAGGTTATCGAAAGGTTGTATCCGATGTAACTCAGAAACGTACAAGGGAATTAAGTTAAAGCTTTCAGCAAATGTTTCACCAGGTTGTCAAAAGAGCGTATAAGTACCCCAGGACCAGCTAAGGGTATTAATTTGGAACTTTTGGCAAATGCTGAGAGGGATGCTAAAGAAAAAAAGACAATCTTTGTCTCCAGGTTGTCATAAGGGTGTATCTGCAGTGTCTCAGGACCGGTTTAGTGTATGAAATAGAAACTTTCAGGGATTGTTTAACTAAATCAAAACGCATCGCGTACAATCTGGTTGTTAAAAGGACTTATCAGCAGCAATGTCTCAGGAAAAGCGAAGGACATTAAGCTAAAGCTTTCTAGGAATGTTGAACTAAATCAAAAGACACTAAGTGCATCCAAGTTTTCATAAGGGTATATATATATTTCAAGAACGGCTAAGGTTATCAAATTGAAACTTTCAGGTAATATTGAAGGGGCTGTTGAACTACATCAAACGACAGTATATGCATCCAGGTCTTCTAAGGGGCATATCTGAAATATTTCAGAAAAGTTTAAGTTGAAAGTTTAAGGGAATCTTCAGAGTGTTGTTTAACTGCATCAGAAGACACTTTCTGTCTTCTGGTCTTTAAAAGGAAAGATTTGCCAAATCTTCGGAACGGCTAATGGTATTAAGTTCAAACTTCCAGGGAATACTGAGTCTATGTTGAATTCAATCGAAAGACATAATGCATATTCAGGTCGCCAATTGACCTCTTTTCAGCATGCATACAGTCATGTCAGAGTCACCAATAAGAGAGTTTAAAGAAATAGTACTGAGAATTAAGTCAGAAATAGAACTGAGAATTAAGTCAGAAATAGAACTGAGTGATACCTCTGATATATGTCTATATTCTTATTCCATTTTCATTCATGCGTTTTCTTTTGAACATTTTCTCAGGATAATCTTTTTTATTTAGCACAATATCTAAACATTGCTGTTGAAACAAAAGCTTAGTTTAAGAATCGTGCTAAACCTTGGTTTCAATTTGAATGAAATTTATGCAATAATTGTGTTGCAATCAAAAACAGCGCTTAGACCACCTTATACAACTTAGGAATTTAAATTAGAATCTGGTATTTTATTTCTGGGAAATCTTCTATGTTCTAAAACATCCAATTTGCCCATTGTTTAAATATAGCATTGTTATTGTGAAAGATATAGACATTTTTTTTTGGGGGGGGGTAGTTTATATGGGGGATATTCTCCAGAGGGGGAGGGGGATTTCCTTTTGTAATTTGAAAAAAAACCTGAATTAAATAAAAAACGTTTTTTTTCAACTCAAAGTCAAGAGTAACATTAAAACTTAAAACAAACAGAAATTAATTTGCACATGAGGGGGCTACCCCCTCTTTACGTTAAAGTTAAAGTTTTTGTCAAATTTCTTTAAATATGGCTACTGAAACACAATGGCTGTCTAATTTGAATAAGAAGCTTTTTTAAGCACTCTAAGATTTAGGGATTATGGTGAAAGGGTAGCCCCTCTCATGCAGCCTCTATAATTTCTGTTCGTTTTAAATGTTAATGTTGGTCCTTACTTTCAGCTGAAAAAACGTGTTTTTATTTAGTTTGAAATAATTAATCACATCAAACATGATGATAAGAGATACTGATATAGATGAATGTATAACCCCTAAATGAATTGAAATTAGGATGATCAGGTCAAACTTGAAATAAACAACAGTTATTAAAAACAGGAGTAGGGCTACTGTGTGCCCCTTCGCCCCTAAATTTTCTAAAGGTTATTGCGCTATTTTCGCTTTGTTGAATACCAAGTACATCTTAAAGTTTTTTTTTGTGATTATAAAAGAAAAAGACAAACTTCTGTTCAATAAAACCATGAATCCTGAATTGCCTCGATTCCCTGGAATGTAATTATATATTAAACATTCAGTTTATTTTTTCATTAATTATTTCCTCTTGTTTATTATGGGATTTGTTTTTTTGTATGTGTTTTGCGATGTTTGGAAAATAAGACCACATAGTTCAAAATACATTTAGTTTTCAATAAAACGTAGGCGACTCAAAAGTCTTTTGATGGTCTGTGGACGGGGAAGCAGTAGCCCTACTCCTGTTTGTAGTAATTTTGTTTATTTAAAGTTTCACTTTATTATTCATCCTAATTTCAACTAGTATAGGGATTTATTCATTTATATTACTATGTGTTATCTTTTGTTTGATTTGATTAGTTATTTTAAGTTCTCTTAGCTTTGGGTTTCATTTATTCATTGACAGTAATTTCTGGTAATTTTAAGTTTGAATTAATAATAATAAAAAAAAATTCAACTGGAAGTTTGGAGCAACTTTAAAACTTAAAATGAACAGAAATTATTCCTTAGATAAGACGGGATACTCTTTCTTCAGCCCTAGCTCTTTACACTAATTTTTTTGTGCTCTAAAAAATCTTCCTATTCCAATTAAACGGCCCTCTTGATTGAGGAGTCGTTCATAAAGAAATGAGCCGAAAAGTCAAGCTTAAAGGTGAAGTTCTAGTTGCTCTCCTTTTCGTTCACTTGAAAAGGGCACTAGAACTTTTGATTTCTATTCTGATTAGCCCTCTCCTAATGCTCTTGGATTATCGGCTCGATACGATCACCCATGGAAAAATAAAACAAATAAACATGCATCCGTGGTCTATCTTCGGGCAAAAAGTGCAAAATTCCACTTTTTATAGAGAGGAGTTTGAAACCTCTTTTGATTTATTAATTATTACCAGAATTCATTTCTTGTTTTTTTTTTTAGTTTTTTAGTTTTGAAGTTTTTTATGCTCTTTACTTTCTTTAAGAAACCTCTTTTTGGAGAAAGTTAAAAAAATTGATTTATAAAAATATTCTTATAAGTCAGAAGTTTTTTCATTGTAAGTCGTAGTGACAGCACCAAATATGTAGATTATTCACAAGTTTTAAATATTGTGTAATTTAGATCAAAACATTAATCTTGACCAAGCCGAAAAAAATCTTTGCCAATGAATATCATTTTGTTCAAGCCAGAAGTAAAAAAAAAGAACAACAATAAGTTTGGTATCCAAATGTACGGACATCCGAATGGACGAATAGCGATTTCATCATTTAGCTACCAATTGCAAATGTATCATTCGTTGCGCAGAATTTAATATAGGCCAACTGCATTTTCTACCTTTCCTCTGCGTTTGAAGTGGCTTTTACAGTGCACATATAATTTTCTACGCTAAGTACAGTATAACCTATCTCGCTTCAACAAATCCCTTCGCACTGGACTGATAAAAAAATTCGATATAGTTTTCATAATTGTTTTCTAAGATAACCACAATTATCATAAGTAAATTAATAGAAAATTAAGATCATGGAACAGAGATTGAAGCTCTGATCAGGCACGAAAGCCTTCCTTGGAGAATTTCTCAATTTATTTTCAAAATTTATTTTGATAATAATTACTGCTCATCCAGGAATTCCATTTTGTTGCTGCTTTGTTCAACTTTTCCATCATGTACAGTAACCTGACGCAATATCACACTGCTTACGTTATGAATTAAATCAGGATTACATAAGGTAAAGTCTTGAATTATGCTATTGTGAAAGGTTTCACGGCGTAGTATGAAAGGACCATTAGAACTCGTAATATTATTGTCAAAACTCTCATTTGGCTTTTTTTTAGCCATCTTCCTAATGTCTACTGTACATCTGTCCATCCGGTTTGTTGGCTTCATTTTATCGACATTTAAAATCTATTTTGCGCTAATACCATATATAGTTCGGTCTTCATTTCCTTTTGTAGGTGTATTTCTCATTCGTTTTTGTCTGTCAATCGATTGTGTTTTGTTCTGCGTTACTTAGTTACGTTTGCTGAATCAATTGTTTATCAAAAACGTCTAGATCCGCTGAACACATTTATTGAGCTAGTTGAACGATCTTAAACTGCTGTTTTTATTTATTTTCTTTTTTTATCTTTTCGTTACTAATTATCAACATAGTTGTTTCGAAAATGTCTAGGTATGATAAACACATTTATTGAGCTATTTAAACTACGCATCATCGATTCTATTTATTTATTTTTTGAAAGTGTTTCGTAATTTCTTACCGACACTTTGTATAACAACAAGAACGGGGTCTTGGAATCACTAAAGAAAAGAAATAAGGTTGTTTCGTTGTAAATAACTCACTTATTGAAGAGCGATGAGTCTATGTAGTTTTTGTTCCCGCGACCTCATGAAGAACGGGTCGCCGTGTAATTTTGAGGGAGAGCTCGTTTGATTGCGAAGTAGAAGTTCTAGTATGCTTTTTAGGCCAAAAACACCAAAGTAGAGATCGATATTACTTCAACGTCTCATTAGTAACACAGCAGTAGTTCAAGTCCCACATAGTATGGGATCAATATTTCAAGCTGACAGTTTTAATCAGAACGGTCGGAAGTTGCCCCCAGGACGACGTGATTGTTCAGTTCCTAGGGAAAATGCCCCAAACTATGCAAATAGCCTTTGTAAAATATAAGCAGCAAAGATGGTGTACATTAGAAAGGCGTGTTACACTTTGCTGAAATCAGAGTCACAGAATAATTTTCGGTCTGTATAAATAATTTTCGGTCTGTATAAATGATGGGCCCGAAGTGAGGCATTGGGTCAGTACCCCTGCAACTTTCCATACTAAAGCTAGTAGATATTGGCATGTCTTACCTTTTTTGGCTCAAGATCATCTAAGGATCATTTTGTGACTGGGCTGAAATTGGGAAGTGTCGATCATTAAAATCAAACGGTTCGTGTAACGAACTGTAGTAAGGAGTGACCCGGCTCAGTAGTAAACGAAACTTTAGAAAACGTAATTTTGATACTAATAGATACATCAAAAGAATCGGATTTTCATGCTGATTTCAAATATCAAATTTAGTCTTACTCATCAAAAGTTATGAGCCTGAGGAAATTTGCCTTATTTTGGAAAATAGGGGGAAACACCCCTAAAAGTCATAGAATCTTAACGAAAGTCACACCATCAGATTCAGCGTATCAGAAAACCCTACTGTAGAAGTTTCAAGCTCTTATCTACAAAATGTGGAACTTTGTATTTTTTGCCAGAAGACCGATCACGGGTGCGTGTTTATTTGTTTGTTTTTTTGTTAATTTTTCCCAGGAGTGATCGTATCGACCAAGTGATCCTAGAATGTCGCGAGAGGGCTCATTCTAACGGAAATTAAAAGTTCTAGTGCCCTTTTTAAGTGACCAAAAAATTGGAGGGCACCTAGGCACCCTCCCGCGCTAATTTTTTCCCAAATTCAGTGGATCCAAATTTTGAGATAGCCATTTTGTTCAGCATAGTCGAAAAACATAATAACTATGTCTTTGGGGCTGACATACTCCCCCAAAGTCCCCGGGGGAGGGGCTGCAAGTTACAAACTTTGACCAGCATTTACATACAGTAATTGTTATTTGGAAGTGTACAGACCTTTTCAAGGGGATTTTTAGGTTGGGGGAGGGATGAGGGGAGAGGGCTACGTGGGAGGATCTTCCCTTGGAATAATTTGCCATGGGAAAAGATAAATTCCATGAAGGGGGTTCAGGATTTTCTAGTATTATTAAAAAAAAACAATGAAAAAATAAATATGAAATACCCCGCCCTTTTACCCTTTTACTTCCTCCTAAATACCCCGCCCTTTACGCTAAAGTATTTTTAGTAATTTCAACTATTTATTCTACAGCCTTTGTGATTCAGGGGTCTTAAAGAATCTGGATAAAATTAAAGCTTTAGTGTAAATAGCGAGGTATTAACGAGGGATAAACCCCCCTCATATACACGATAAAAATATACGAATATAGAAGTTCGTTACGTAAGTTACGTATATTTTTACTAATAAAAAATTTCGTTAGAATTAAAAATTATAGTTGCCTTTTTAAGTAACCGAAAAAGTGGAGGGCAACTAGGCTTCCTCTCCCACCCTTTTTCTCAAAATCGTCTGATCAAAACTAAGAGAAAGCCATTTTGCAAAAAAAAAAATTGATACGCAAATTTCGTTTTAATTATTCATTTGCGGAGAGCTAAAATCAAACATGCATTAATTCAAAAACGTTCAGAAATTAACTTAAAAAAAAGAAGTTTTTTTTTAACTGAAAGTAAGGAGCGACATTAAAACTTAAAACGAACAGAAATTACTCCGTGTATGAAAGGGGCTGCTCCTTCCTCAACGTCCCGCTCTTTACGCTACAGTTATTTACTGTTTTATAAGGTAGAATTGAGAGAAAGAATCAAACTTTAGCGTAAAGAGCGGGGCGTCTTTATATCCAAGGAACTCAATCGGTTCCTAAAACGGAATCGATATCGTCTATATTCCGGTTGTATATATTCGGTCTATATTCCGATATATATATATATATATATATATATATATATATATATATATATATATATATATATATATAATATATATATATATATAATATATATATATATATATATATATATATATATATATATATATATATATATATATATATATATATATATATATATATATATATATATATATATATATATATATATATATATGTCTCCAAGGAACTCAAAGACCAAAACGAAATCGGTATCGTCTGTATTCCGGTTGTCCAGAAGTCTGATTTTTTTCTTTTTTTTTTAAGGATTATCCCGAGGAGCTCAAAAGGCGTATTGAATCCGGTAGTCTGGGAAACCCAAATGCACCAATGGATACAATTTTCATTAAACATGTCAGGGAAAACAGCCCTGCCGCTGTAGCTGGCCTTCGAACAGGTAACTCTTTGTTTATAATTTTAATGTATGGGAGATTTATTTAGATGAACGATTTGTCGCACCGATTGAGCGCGCGGGAGGGGTATGATCTATACTATTTATCCTCTTTATATCCTACTAGTGTATTTTGTGTCCCATTTGGGCAAGTGTTTTACTTTTAATGGTGTTCAATGAAGCTAGTGTTGTCATAGTGTATGGTATATCAAATAATTTTCTCCCTAACAAAACCAGAGAAGGTCTATGAACCTCCTCCTAAAATAGGAGCCCTGTCCAATATCGCCATAAAAATTCGATTAGTTCTAGATTTGATAGCTGCTAGACAAACAGTTTTCTACAAAATGAATTCTAGAAAAGCGTTGAATTAATTTTTTGGTTGCCTCAAAGAAAAAAGAAAGATAACACATAAAATAAAACAAATGCTCGACATGTTTCGGAAGTTTTTGTAGTAAAAGCGTATGAGGTAAATTCAAGCCATCCTTTGGTTGTAATTACTAATATGCTTTCCAGGGAAAACCATGCTGCTTCTGTTGCTGTTCTTTGACTGAACAAACTTTTTTAATAGCATCTTTTTTTCTTAAAAAAGCATGCGCATTACGACGGGTCTCTGGTACAATTGTTGAAAAAAGGGCTAACAAGTTTCCAGTTTCGCAAGCTCAGTTTCACAACTTGTTTGCTTTTTAGTATATAAAAGTGCACTAGAAATGGATATAAGTCTTGCTAAGCATATAAGGTAAGCCAATCCTCTGGCTGTTGCGGGCTTTCGGTTTTATAGCTCTTTGATAATATATTTTCCTTCTCCTAGAGAACAGTGTTAGTTTTACAATGAATCTGTGGGAAAATTATTATTGAAAAAAGGACTAACAAAATTCCAGTTTCGGAGACTTTTGGTTTTGTATAAAGATAAGTTGTTAATTTTAAGGTACCAAGAACACTGAAAATGACATCTGAATATTTAAAATGGCTAAGTGGAAACTTAAACAACCATATATAGCTAAAAAAAATTAGGGGAAAAAGGGTAATTCAATTGCTAATGAAAAATTCCTACATGTGATTTAATGTAGTTTTTTTTTGTAGTTGGCAGTGCTGACTTTAAGGGGGGATATCCTACCTTAAAGGATCACCCCGCCTCGTTCATTTTAAGCTTATTAGTGTGCGTGGCCAAACTATCCAGAATTAATTGAGTGATCTTGCCATAAATTATAGAGCTTGAACAAGAAATCCGAATTATTAACAGAAAACTAAAAGCTGACGTATTATTTCCAGAAAATCGTAGAAAAACAATTTGACTTCTCTCTGAAGATGGATATATTGTTTTAATGAAATTTAAGGATAAAAAAGGATACATATCTTCTCCAGAGCCATTGCTGACCAATAGGTAGTCGAATCAGCGTTTTAGTTGCTGGGCCATTTTCGCATCAGCAAGTAGCAGACCTGTCGCCCAGCCTTGCTGCAGTGGGTTAATGAAACTTCAATAATCAGAAAACCTATTTTTTTTCGATTAAATTGAGAAGAATTGTCTTTTTAAAGTTCAGGAAAGGGCAGTTCCTAAAATTTTTCTAGCATATCTGCTTGGAAAACTCTAAAAATCAGCTCAAGAGAAATATTATTTAAACAATTTGACCTCTTTGAGAGTTCCCTGTGGTGCTATCCGATTTGATTGACAAAATCGTCACTAAAAGGGATTTAAAATTTCACAGTCAATCAAATTAAAATGTCAAAAATAAAATAAATATTCTCGACACCTGACGATGATGGTTAGTTCCCTGGGAAAATTTGCTAATGGGCCCTTTATCTTTGTGACGGTCAGCCAATGCTGAGGCTTGTAAAAAAAAAAATATATTCTTTTTATCGCTTGAAAATAAGGAAGAAATAACACAGATGACAAATAATAAGAAAAAGCTGAAAATGTAAAAATGAGAATTCAAACAATGGAGAAAAAACTGGCACCAACAGATTATTAATGTTTCAATTTTTACGGAGGGAAAGTGCTATCATATTGATCCAATTAATTTGGCTTGTTTATTTTCACAGATCAGTGTGGTAACACTAAGTAAACTGTAATACTTCCCTAAAATCTTCGTAATTTTGAAACAACCAAAAATAGCGTAGAAAATCGTAGTTTTTGGATATGAATAGAAAAAAAATGTTTTATTTTGATACCCTCGCTACTTTAACAGTAATAAAATTGTTATTTATGGAAGAAGGAAGTATGTGTAGGTGCTAATCTGTTGCTATAAGATTGGAGATTTTTTTTTTTTTGCATGGACTTCTACTTAGGTCTAGAGAAAAAAGAATGTTCATAAAGAAGGATTTGTATTTCTTTCGAAATTTCTCCGTGAAAAATCTTTTGGCAATTGTTTATAAGTCGGAACTTTAAGGTAAGTTGTAATAGACGACGGTAAATTTTAACAAGCGAAACAACCAAGCGACAGTGTAATGTTAATTTGGACAAGTAAATGTGATTGAAAGCGAAAATATCTGATCTTGATGGAAAATTTCTTAAAAACAGAGCAGATTCCTTTGAATACATACTTAAAAAATACTTTGTTTTGGCCATTGAATTTCATTTCTGGGAGGGTGATCCAGAGAAGAAGGGTAAATTGTTGAATTTCATACAGCAATTCACCATTTTGTTTTATTTTTTTTTTGCATTTAAATCAAAATGGATAGTTTCTGTTATGCGTAAAAACTCTCTGGTTAGGTTCTCGTGAAAAAACAAACAAATGAATGTGGACTGACAGTTTAATATACATATGCTCATAGCTATTCCTTAAATTCTTAGTAAGGTCTTATTTATCAAAGTCAAAAAAGTGAAAACATTTAAAATATATTTGGTTTTTAGTAAAGTGCAAATTGTGTTTTGGTCTTCAGAAGGCATGGGGGGGGGGGTGTCAGCCCTACTCATTTTAATTTCTACTAGTTTGGAGTTTGAACCGGTTATTTATGGAAATTTCTATTTTGGGTTTCATTTATTTTTGATGGTTATATGTGGTAATTTCACGCTTGGAAGATTATTTGACTTTATTCCTGCTCATTTTTGGTTTAATGGAGCTATTTACTTTTCTTTGAAAAGCTTAATTTGTGATTTTTTTATTATATTGTTTCGGAAAGGGTCAACAGGCTTTTATCTGAACAGCATTAACACGGACCTGTATGTCGTTCTCTGTTACCAATATAAGATGACATGTCTATATTAAAATTAGAAATAATATAAACTCAATCCAAAATATATGCATAAAGTCAACTTAAAAAAGGAATAGCCCGTAGTTTGTATTTTGAAGCCTTTAGACTTCATGCACGTATGTACTTCTGGAATCACTCAGGATATTAATTAAGTTTCCGACCCCCCTGAATCTTACTGCTGCTAGCACACCTATCTGCTTATTTTTCTGGAGTGCTAAGGTGCGAACGTCCAAACGGTATATGCCACTTACGGTCTTTTATTTGAACTAGCACGATGAGACCGAGTGCCAATTGGGGAGCAGGGGCGTTTGCCCCCTACTTCTACCCTCCTAAATTTTCAAAAGTACCATTTTTGGTAGTGCTTTGGCTTAAAAAGCCTTTCTTTTGATATTTTTGTTGAGAAAAATGAATAAGAGCAACTAAAATAGCCACCCCCTAGATTTTGAAAATACATTGTGCCCTCCCTCCCCCAATCCTAAATTTCTGTGTATTGACGCCACTAAGTATGAAGCTATGTGTGTTGTGCTTTTTTTAGTAGGAAGAATAAATCAAGCGTATGTTGGTTGATTGTAGCTTATATTCGTCCTCGTGAGAGAGTAGCTACCGAATAGCGAGTAAAGTTGAGGGGCTTTCATTTATTATCTGTGGATATTGATCATTTATTGACAAGTTTTCCAATAAGTTTTTCAGGCTGTAGAAATTGTTTGATGTCCATGTTTTGTAAATTCTTGTGCCTCCCATCGATAATATTTGAAATGTGTTTTATTATCAAATGTTTTGACTTTAGAATGTGGTACTGATAATCTTTTAGTTTCTAAAATCGATACCGCTAGGAGAGGTCAGCTTTTCTAGTCCCGATCCGTCATACAACTTGTCATCGGAAGCTTTTACTTGCTGGATGCCAGCGTTGGCTGTCAAATCTGAGCGGTGGTTGTAATGAAACTGCTGTTAGATAAATTTGTGCTGTTGTATAAACTTGGCGTTGAAGCTAGGGCTGTTTGGTAAATTTGGCGTTGCCTTTGAATCTGCAAGAGTATTTTTTAGGGGCTACAACCCACTATTTACTTTTGGTAATGTATGTATGCTTTAACCTTGGTCTTTGTTTCTGTAAAAATAAAAGTTTCTTTTTATGGCACTTGGTATCTACCAAGCGACATATAGCAATCGCGAATTCTGTCGGTCTGTCTGTCCCGGTTTGTCTACTTTAGGCACTTCAAGGTAAGCTAGGACGACGAAATTTGACAGGCGTATCAGGAACCAGACCAGATTAAATATGAATTTCGTTTCCCCGATTCGACCATCGGGGGGGGGGGGAGGTTGACAGTTAAATCGGAAATAATAGAAAAAAGGAGGTATTTTTAACTTACGAACGGGTGATCAGCTCTTAATGAAATTTGATGTTTGGAAGGATATCGTGTCTCAGAGCTCTTATTTTAAATCACGACCGGATCAGGTGAGACTGGGGGGAGTTGGGGTGGGGAAACCTAAAATCTTGGAAAACGCTTAGAGCGGAGGCATCGGGATGAAACTTGGTGGGAAAAATAAGCACAAGTCCTAGATACATGATTGACATAACCGGAACGGATCCGATCTCTTTTGGGGAGTTTGGGGGAGGGTTGATTCTGAAAAATTCGAAAAAATGAGGTATTTTTAACTTATGAAGTAGTGATCGGATCTTATTGAAATTTGTTGTTTCGAAGGATACCGTGTCTCAGAGCTCTTATTTTCAATCCTGACCGGATCAGGTGACATTGGGGAAGGGGAGTTCGGGGCTTAAAATCTTGGAGAACACCTAGGGTGGAGGGATCGGTATGAATCTTGGTGGGAAAAATAAACACAAGTCCTATATACGTGAGTGACATACCCGGAACGGATCTGCTCTCTTAGGGGGAGTTGGGGTGGTGGTGGTTTAATTTTAATTATAAAATTATAGGATTGATGGTTATAGATACGTGATTGACATAATTGGATCGGATCCGTTCTCTTTGAGGGAGCCGGGGGTTGTTAATTTGAAAAAATTGGAAAAATTGAGGTATTTTTAACTTAAGAATGGGTGACCGGATCTTAATGATATTTGATATCTAGAAGGAACCCATGTCTCATTGGGGGACGTTGGAGGGGGAAGCCAGAAATTTTGGAAAACGCTCATAAATGTCATAGATTCGTGATTAAACGTAACTGGACTGGATCCGCTCTCTTTGGGGGAGTTAGGGGGTGTGGTTTAGTGCTTCTGGACGTACTAGGATAATGAAAATTTGTCGGCGTGTCAGGGAGCTACACGAATTGACTTGATAAAGTCGTTTTCCCCGATTTGACTATCTGAAGGGCTGAAGGGAGGGGAAAAATTAGAAAAATTGAGGTGTTTTTAACTTACGAGTGGGTGATCGGATCTTAATGCATTTTGATATTTAGAAGGACTTCGTGACTCGTGAGCTATTATTTTTAATCCCGACCGGTATTAAGCCTCGGATTTTCTTTTTAAAGCAATCTATTGATTCTTAGTATTTTGCTAGAGCTCATACCATATGAGCTCTTGGCTCTTCCGACCTTGTCACAAGTGCCATATGAGCTCTTAGCTTTTGTTTTTGTCCCTGTTTATCTCCATATCGTGTGCAAGAATTTCAAGCAATGAATATTAAAGAGAGATAAAAATGGGGGCAACCTTTAATGTCTCTCCTAATCAAATAAATACTATATCCATATAATCAATATAGACTATATATATATATATATATATATATATATATATATATATATATATATATATATATATATATATATATATATATATATATATATATATATATATATATATATATATAAATATATATATGTATATATATATATTTATATATTATATATTATATATATATATATATATATATATATATATATATATATATATATATATATATATATATATATATATATATATATATATATATATATATATATATATATATATATATATATATATATATATATATATATATATATATATATATATATATATATGGACTGAAAGATCTTCATCACAGTGCGTAGCAGTAAGCACAGTTAAAATGGATCCATGATTATCTTCACGCAAAATTTGAATGTAACCTGGGAAGAAATCATAATTAATTGCTCACATTATTTTTACCCCCCCCCTCATATAATCATTAGAGTAAATGCATTAGTGCTTTTCCCTCAGCTACTTCGCATGGAAAAGATGGTGGTAGAAACTTCGAATAGGCTTATTTCGATCGAGGATCGAAGTGTTTGGGTTCACTTTTTGACAACCGAAACTAATTGGAGGGCAACCCTCCCGTTGTTGTAGCTTTTTTTGCGAAAAAAAAATTGTAAGAAAAGAGAAGAGTGAATTTAAACCAAAAACTAACAGTAATAAAAATGAATAATCAAGTCAAATACAAAACAAACAGAAATTACTACAAATTAGAGTGCAACTATTGCTCCCTTAACCCATCAAACCCCGTAAGAATAGTGTCATCTCTGCTATACTGAAAACAAAATATGTTTTAACAGCTTTCCCTTTGTCATTATAACATTCTAAAACTAAATACTGCTCAAACTTAAACGTTTTTATATCCCCTCCTCCCATATTATTTTGCCTCCCTAGATTTTGAAAGTACCTTGTTTTAATATTTTCATTGAAAGTTTGTTGCTGTTTTTTGCATTTTCCTTGAAATTTTTTTAAACAAAACAATAAGATTGCCCTCCTAGATTATGAAAAATCCACTCCCCCCCTCTGTTACTTTTTTTTTTGCAAGTTGACGCCACCCTTTCTAACTAAGTTGTCCCACGAATTACCAGTTTACATTTTTGACGTTTTGATTTGGTATCAACATTCTACAAATTACGAATGAAGTTGAATAAAAAGGAAAAATAGCGAAAAAGTTTTTTTTGCATAAAAAAAATGTGCAATGTATCCCATAGTGCAGAGCATATTATTGCTTTTATAGATAGTATAGATAATATTGCAGATAATATTGCTATTATCTCTATTGATTTATTTAAAGAAACGGTCTAAAAATGTTTATAATAGACATAAGATGCGATAGTTAAACCCAACACTGCAGAAATAGTCACATAGTAAGTCAAGCTTGAAATGGAATGAATATTTTTTGCGTTACACATGAATGTTCGGCATTGGGTAGATGAACATGAGCTTGTGTTTTTTTTTTTGTTTTTTTTTTTATCGTAGGTCGAAGCTGAACATGAGCTTGTGAGCTCTCAAACGTGGAGCAATCAGCACTAATTTCCGGAAAGAGCATGGCAATTAATAATAGCTTTCAAATTGTGAACATGAGCTCTGAACATGCGTTACACATGAATGTTCGGCATTGGGTAGATGAACATGAGCTTGTGTTTTTTTTTGTGTTTTTTTTTTTATCGTAGGTCGAAGCTGAATCCGTTTAAATCTACTACTATTGCTACTACTGCTAACAACTCACCGCAGCACCAAGTTGCTTGAGGTCAACGCAGCTACGCACGCTTCTTCTCCATCCCAATCTATTCAAAGCCCCCTTTTTACACCCTCTCAGGAAGTTCACATTTTATTTAAATCTTTCTTTATGATGTCCTCCCACACAAGACGAGGACGACCTGCTTTCCGTTTAGCCCTTGACGGTTGGTTGAAAAGAACAATCTTTGGCAATCTGTCATCTTTCATCCGCACAACGCGCACTAGCCATCTCAACTTTCTTTCATTATAGCCCTAGAAAGAGGGATTGAACCATATTTTTTGTACAGCCTACTATCTGAAATACGGTTAGTCAGCCGAGTACTCAGAACAATCCGTTGGTAATTTCTCTGGAAAACATCTATTAAATCTTCATCCGCTTTTCGGAGCGCCCATCCTTCAGAGCCATATTTGACCACTGTCATTACTGTTCCTTCCAATATTCTAATCTTGGTTTGCAGACTTGTCTTCCTAGACTTTGAAACTTTTTTTTAGCTGTGAAAAAACAGCCTGAGCGTTGGCTTTTCTACTTTTAACATCTTCACCGCTCCCACCGTCTCTTCTAATAATACTACCAAGGTAAGTGAAACTGCCCACCTCATCAATCTTTTCGTTACCTAACGTCACCTTTTCATCGTCACTTATTCCTAGCCTTAGCACTTTCATCAAGGATGCTTAAATATTAAGCATAATCTAAGGTCAGGAGATTGCTTCCACCCCACTTGATTCCGTGGTCTCCCATTGCCTTTTATGTGCTCCTTAAGACAAAGTCCATCGAAATGATCCATATAAAGGGGGATAGTACACAACCCTGCTTAACTCTTGATTTAATGCAAATCTGGCATAAGCTCTTATTAGGATTGTATAAAAATGATGTCAGTTCATTTGTTTATAGGTAAGTCCACATACCATCCGTCCACCCATAGGGCAGAACTAAGGTAGATAGTCATAGAACTAAGATAGTCATAGAAACTATAGTTTCTAGTGGAAACTGTGTCAAAGCGTGGCGCCAACTGTGCCAAACACGATGGAACTATGTGGCACGGGTGGCGTCCTCAGATGTTCACTAGGTGGCGGAAAGCGAGTGCCCCCTCTTTATCCATAAAAAATAAAAGATTAAGAGTAATACCAAAAAAACACCGAAACATGATTTCAGAATTGTGGAAAATGGTGTAAATTTCTGCCACTTTTTTTTCAGACAAATCCTACTAATGATGTCAGTTTGATGCATGTTAAGCACATTCAAAGTTAAAGGATATAAAAACTAATTGGCTTAGTTTATTATTGAAAACATCCATTATTTTGTGATTGGCAGTTATGTGTTGTTGATCATTTTGATGCCACCGACAGGTTGGCCGATGGTTTAGACGCAGATTTATTGATCATTTATCTTATAAGTGATAAAACTTTAAGAAAAAACCATTTAAATCATTGTTTAATTTTTAATCTAAAAAAAATCGGGAGATCAATATTTTCGGCATGATTTAGATAAAGGGAGAATGGGTTAGATTAATCTTTGGCGGAAGGAATTTTCGATAAGCCGAAAATACGATGAAGTGTGGGTTTCAGTGATTCAAATTTAGGGTTCTATAATAGGTCTTGTCCCGCTTAAGTGTATCCTCCCTCAAAATATGTTCAACTAAGCACTTATATCTGTGAATTAACGACGCTTCTTAAATAAAAAGGTCCCTGCGTCGGATAAGCACCTATAGTTGTTTTTTGTTCAAGTTTTTCAATTGCCTCAACTTGGTATTGCAGTATTTAGTGTTTGTACCATTAATATCCGCCTCCGTTATAGTTTGTTTGTAAGTGCCTGTCCTTGCACTAAACAGGCTTTTACAATTCCTGGTCAAAGACGTTTTCTTAGAATCTTTGCTCACCAGTTGTTTGATCTAAATGTAGCATGAGACTGTGGGGAATATTTGAACATGAAATCCTGAAACAACAATTTGAGACGGCCATTTTAAATAGTTCCTGAGATTCTTTCACACATTTTCTATGGTCATTCGTGATGTTATTTTTGTGAAACGGATTTCAATCTTTAATATAGGAGTAGACTTGCAAATGCTGTTACTGTTTCTAGTACTTAATATTAGCAGGAGAACGTTTGAGTGATTAGCTATGCGATGAAGATAAAGGACGAAGGCAGGAATCGTTTTACCGACCATTGAGCTGAGGTGCAAGTCATTATCATAACTTGTTCTTTTTTGTATTCTTTTTAGAATACCTTATTTTCAAACTTATCCCCCATTTCTGTAGAATTGAAGAAACATACCCCTGCAAGGTATCCCACTATGGTGGCCATGTGGGAAAGGCATGCTAAGAATATATTTTATTATGTAATAATATATTTGCTGACTTCGTAAGAGCATAAAATTACAGTGATAGCTTGATCATTTTAAGTTTTGTTCTTTCCCGTTTTATGGCGGCACATCTATAGCTACCATATCATCATCTGCTTAGGCTTACTAGTTTACCTTACGTTCTGTCCAGCTAGATAAGGAGTGAAACTTCCGAGGTATTTCGCGGTCAGTAACTTTGATGACGACACCTTTGCTCACTCATTAGCACCTGAGAGATTGCCAACTTTCAAATTTTTGTACACCAATTGCTGAAGGCTAAGCCTTGCAGAAATGTGCTGTGTTTAGTGCGAAGTGTGCCATGCGTGGCGCGATTTAGCGAAAGTGCGGCCACAAATGGTGACCGGATGTACAGGTCGTATAGCGCCGACAGCCATGATAGTATCTTAGTTAAAACTCCAGCTATCATTGCGTCTTTTTATACGGAAGCTTCTCTTAGACCCGTTGATTTTCTTAGCATTGACTGACCCTTTGAACAAGTTAATTTTGGTAGGGGTAAACTATAAATTCCAGAACACTTATGTCTATTTTTTTCGCGCTGTCATCATATAGAACAGGTGGTCGTAGACAGACAAAAAGGGTAATATCAAAGTTACTCTCGTTTGTTAAGAAATTACTGTTTATTGGCGTTGACAGCGCCGCATGTTAGTGCCATGTGGCCTTACATAATACTACTTTTTGTGACCATTTCCCAAATGGCGTGGATTAGAAAACTAGAAAATACAGAATCATATGTGTCATTATCGAAAACGTTTCCCTGGAGGTTTACAGTCTAACGTCTTGAGAAAAAAGGAAAATCATATTTTTTACGGGCAGCACATGTGATCGTTCTGTAGAACATTGATGGTTGGCAGACGCTTAAAGGTTCATTTGAAAGCTATTATTAATTGCCATGCTCTTTCCGGAAATTAGTGCTGATTGCTCCACGTTTGAGTGCTATGGACAACGAAAAGTACCACTTTTGGGTTCTATTTCCGAAACATACTGGATTAGGAGACTGGTTAATCTTTCTTAAGACTATGGGTATAGGTTAGTCTGTCATTTTCTACAGGCTATTTAGTAATTTTTTGGAGCCGAAAATAACGCCCTGGCTGTACTTTTTTGCGTGGTTTTTGTGTTTTCAGTAAAGCTCTAGTTTTGCACCATCTACAATTATAGAGAACTACGGCCAGTCAGTTTTTTGCGCTAGTTTAACAGATGCCCTTGTTGCATAGGCTGAGAGGCGATATTTTGTTTGTTTTGAATTTTCAGCTTCGCTCTATACTTCTGTCAGGAAGGCTTTCTTTTTTATTAATTATGTTTAAGAATTTGTTTCTGAAACTCATCTTCTTTGCGATTCTCTGTGTAAGAATATCTCAAAAACTATTCCCAAAAATCATTCTGTTTACCGATCAAAGACAGGTTATTTTTTTGTTTCATCTATGTTACTGCTTTCACTGAAGTACTGACAGAAATAAAAAATGGTCTAGTCGCTAATTTTAATGCCACGATCCGGATATAGTATTTGAATTACATTTTCGTGAAGAAAGTTTTTTTTGTTGTTCTCGTTGTCGCTGTAACACTTCATGCGGATCAGATATAAACATAATGCTTTGATGTCAAATTTTGTCTTTTCGAGCTAAATATTATAGCAAAACAAATTTTTTGTTTTAGTCACAAAAGACGAAATTTTAAAAATGAAATGGTTTAATATCAGCCAAAAGCGATGTTAAGCTAGCTAAACGAATTAAACAAATAAAAAACATTTACGAGGGGGGATTTTGGCCCATGTTCCGCTGAAGCCAATTAATTTTTTCACTTCAGTCTGGTGTCTGCCATGGATGTATTCTATCCCCTCTGCTGCTTGCTAACCTCATAGACTATATCCTTCGAATATGCAACTTCACTGTGGAATTCAACTGAACCTGAGACACACCCCGTGTGACAGAGATTTTGCTGACAGCATAGCTCTCTTGTCTCATTCAAGCGAGGAATTGCGGGAGAACAACAAGTATGCAAATAAAGCGGAGACAGTCGGCCTGTCAATTAATAATCTGATAACAAAAATCATGCGAAATAATGTAAATGAATTAGCTGTACCTTTATTTTACTTTTGTCGAAAAATCACCTTTTCTTTTGATATTTTCATTAAAAAGATGAAAACAAAAAGCAAAATGATCCCCAAGTTTTTGACAAACATGTTTTGGCCCCCTCCCAACATTTTTGTCAGTTGACGCCATTGGGTGTGGTGCTTGGTCTCTCCTCAGAAAGTGCAGAAGACAAAAGGACCTGAACCTTTCATATTTTAATGCTTTCTCTTTAAACTGCCCGTCTTAAAAAAGAAGATAAAATCTAAGAAGTAGGAGGTAGCAAAGCTGAAAAGTCCCGCTTTGAACTTTTTATTAGTGCGTAGGTTTGATTTTATTGGTTGTAATTTAATCATAAAATACCAATTAAATAGTCTCTTTCAAATCAGTTAGAAACGAATGCTTGACACTAGTGACTTTTTAACGATACTAGAGGGGAATTTGAAAACGCTTTCTTTTGTCACCTTGTATTTTTTTTTTAACTTTGGATTTTAGTGTCGCCATGTAAAAAATGGGATGTACATTATCTATGCCATAACTGGACACAGGAAGGGGAATGAAATGCAACTCCTCCATGATATTGATCAAAGGGACCCCTAACCTAACCCCTTACCCAAAGGGACCCCTAAGGGAACCTAAACCTTCAAGTTTCATCACCGTTCGATGTGGCTTTTTAATGCTCTTTTCGACTATAAATTTATATAAAAAAACACACAATAAAATTATCAGTTGCTTTGAATTGAACCTTTAGATATCTCCATAAGTTTCGATCTGATGCTCTTTTTGAGGGGTTTAAGGCTCTTGCAAAATCCACCTAATTTCTTAAAAACTGCATTTTTAAAGTTTTGGTTAGTATGGGCCGTGGCTCGCTCTTTACTAGGATGCAGCTGTCGTTGCAACCATGAAATGTCAGAATAGCCTTTTTTCAAGCTGTCTTTTTACAAAATTAATCTTCAAAAAACTTTCCGAAATACTTTTCGAAAACAAGCATTGGTAAAAATTAACTCTGACGAAATTTACCCTAGCCATTTTTTTTCGTAAATGTGTTTTTTTTTTTTTTTTTTTTTTTTTTTTTTTTTTTTTTTTTTTTTTTTATCAATCTGGGTTCCACATAATTCCACCTAAGCTCTCATGAAACATATGTCCTACAGTGTAAAAGCTTGGTCTAAATATCTCTTGCGTTCCTTGTGCAGAAAATTGCCCCTTTAGTTTATTAAGTAAGAAAAAATGAACTGAAAGTAAGAGGCAGCATTAAATCTTTAAAGGAACACAAATTATTACGTATATGAGGGGTTTTCCCCCTCCTCAATACCTTGTTCGTCACACATTTTTTTTTGTACTTCTAGAACAGCTTCTTATTGTTCTAATTAAATGACCCTTGTGTTTCAGGAGTCGTTCTTAAATAATTGGGACAAAAAGTCAAATTTTTGCGTAAAGAACTATGTATTGAGGAGGGGGCAACCCCCCAGCGTATACATACTAATTTCTGTCTGTTCTAACTTTTAATGTTGCTCTTTGCTTCCGGTGAAGAAACCTGTTTGTGTATTTAATTCGTATTTGATTTTTAAATAATACCGGGAAACCCATCTCCCCCTCCAGGGAAAATCCCCCCCACGGAAAGATCCTTCATGGAAATAACCTCTCTACAATTCAATCCTGGTGAAAATTTACTCCGGGCAATTAGCCTTAACATTTCCACATGTAAAATTGATTCGGCAAAGTGAAAGTAAGACAAATAAAAAGAATTTTGTATAGGAATTCTAAAAACTGCCACGTGTGTAAAATTTGCCCTTCAAAACTCAATTCCCGGAAACTTCCTTCCCCGTGGAAATAGCATTCGCAATGGACATATTTTTAACTTAAAGAAATTTGGTCAGCGGATAAGGGGCCATGTTATCTCCAAAGGCGTGGTTATTGGACCTTTCAGCTATGCTGAGTAAAATGACTATCTCAAAATTTTGATCAGACGCCTTTGGGGAAAAGGGGCGTGGGAAGGGAGATAGCTGCTCCAATATTTTTGGTCACCTAAAAAGGACACTAGAACTTTTACTTTCCTTTCGATCAAGCCCTCTTCCGATATTCCTGTACCATTCTTTCGATACGATCACCCCTGAAAAATTCAATAAATAAACACGTATCCGCGATCTTTCTTCATTTTCTACATTTTGCAGATTGAAGCTTACAGTAGGGCAGGGCCGTATGCAGGATTTTTTTTTGGAGGGGGGTACGAAAAGACTTTAAAAAAGAATTAAAAATTTGGTTATATGCAATGTTGTTACGCTTTTATGAGCCGGACAATCATTTCGGGGGGAGGTTCAAACCCCCTAACCTCTCGATGGATACGGCCTTGCAGTAGGGACTTCTGATACGCTGAATCTGATGCTGCAATTTTCATTAAGATTCCTTGAGTTTTAGGAGGTGTTCCCCCTCTTTTTCGAAAATCAGGCAAATTTTCTCATACTCGTAGCCTTTAATGTGTAAGACAAAACTTAATAAAGCTTCTATATTTGGAATCAGCATAATAAGTCATTCTTTGGATGTATCTATTGATATAAAAATCCCATTTTTTAGAGTTTCGGTTACTATTGAGTCGTGTCGCTCCTTACTTACAGTTCATTACCACGAACTGTTTGATTAGAGACATAAGGCTTTTTTACGATCTGGAAAAAAATTGTTGATGAAATTTAGGTATCAGTAGTGTTGACGAGTGCCAACAGGAGCTTGTTGTGAAAAATTTCAAATAAAACAAGAAACATTCTTGATCCGTTTTGTAGATGGATTCTTTCAGCAAATAATTCAAATCAGTTTAGAGTCGACCATGGAAATAGAAACTTTAATATTTCTGCATTCAGTAGGTAGTTCTGGTCTGCTTTTGTGTTTTGCTAATATTTTTGATTTGTTTCCTTTTAGAATCTTTGTCTTTTGAAAAGTTTGTTAAATTGTTGATTGTACTGTTGTGTGAGATAGCTTAAAGATAACGTTTTTCATTTCAATAAAATTGGCTAATGGGCAAGGATGTATACAGAAGAGGGGGCTTAGGTGGTTTGAACCCCTCCTGAAATGTTTGTCCGACCCGTAAAAACATAACAAAAATGAATATAAACAAATTTTTGATGTGTCTATGTGGTTCATTTGTGAACCCCCCCTCCACCCAACCCCCTCGAACAAAAGTCCTGGATACGGCCCTGGTTATGGGTGAGCAAAATGGGAGGTAAGCAGTGCCGTTGTGGAAGGTGTGCCCTTTGCCGAAAGGGCACTTTGCCAAACGTCTTGCCAGATGCTGTATGCTGGTAATGGGCTACAAAATGCCTTAAAATTAGTCTGCTAAGTTGGCTACTGGCTGCTCAAATTTTAACATGTTTTGATATTATAAACTTTTTTTCTGTTTGGTGGTGTAGGTGATGCTCAAATGTAGTTGATAGTTTTGGGAGGTAAATAGGTTCGTTGAACTGAGAAGAGTTGGGATTAGGAAAACTCTTTCTCTTTACTTCAGAGTTTCTTTCTTTTAATGTGATGCCAGATTAACATGTTCTGCGAATCTAGACTAAAAAATCTATGTTTAGATCTGTGTTTAGTAGTTGATAATAGAAAAATAATTGGGCAAAAAATTTACATAACATAAGTAAAATTTTGTTTTGGTTAGAACCGTGACTATCTGCTAACTTATATAGTCAGACAATTATATATATATTATGTATATTTTTCCCTCTGCGATAGCTATCTTATATTTCTCCATATGTGACCATAAGAATGGATATCATGCTTAAAAGGTCACAACAAAATTTACGGCCAGTACAAATTCTGGTAAGTAATTCTTGGAATTATGGATAATTTTATGGTTTCTGAAAAGGAAATTTCGGAGATTTTCACAACTCCTTTATACTTTCACCACTGAGGTCATGAGCAAGAATCTGGTTGGTCTTTTAATGTTATTCAATTGTTTGAAGTCGTTGTTACGTAGTATATCTATACGTGGTGGTATATCAGTTGTAATATATATATATATATATATATATATATATATATATATATATATATATATATATATATATATATATATATATATATATATGTATATATATATATATATATATATATATATATATATATATATATATATATCGTGGTGGTATATCAGTTGCAATATATATATATATATATATATATATATATATATATATATATATATATATATATATATATATATATATATATATATATATATATATATATATATATATATATATATATATATATATATATATATATATATATATATATATATATATATATATATATATATATATATATATATATATATATATATATATATATATATATATATATATATATATATATATATATATATATATATAGTGCCAGCATCCGATGTGCTATTGATGCCCCCTGGAGGTGTACTCTGTTGAGATAATTGAGATAGGGCTTTCCTATCCTTTTTTTTTACTTCGTAGAAGAGTTTTCCTTAGTAGCGTAAATGTCTCAATTGTTTTTAGTCATCCTGAGAAGCTCCAGACCGGCAGGGGCCGGTAAAACTCGTCCTCCAAAAACGACGTTAGATTCACCCACCACTTGCCTGCCATTAGGGGCAAGAGACACTTGATCATCAGAACCGGCTCTAGAGAGAGAGCTTCTTGCCCCCCACCTCAGATTGTTCCTTAAGGGATTTTTTCTTGTGCCATGGTTGATCGATTTTCTCAGGTGTATTGATCATCCCCCGGGCTTGTTTTCGAGAGCCATTGCTAGCTTCAATCATCCATTTTTGGCACTGTGTATCACAAAATACGCTGCCTCATGGTCTGGGCAGTGACTAAAATTAGTAGTGGTATGTCCATATCTATTGTTCTCAGGGGCATCACGACAAGGTTGTCACAACTAACTCCGAAAAAAAAAGGCAAGCGTCGATACTATTTTAGATTAAAAAAAAACCTTAACGCTAAAGTTTGACTCTTTCTCTCAATTCTACTTTATTAAACAGTAAAAAACCGTAGCGTAAAGAGCGGGGCGTTGAGAAGGGAACAGCCCCTTTCATACACGGAGTAATTTCTGTTCGTTTTAAGTTTTAATGTCGCTCCTTACTTTCAGTTAAAAAAAACTAGTTTTTTTTATTTAATTTCTGAATGTTTTTGAATTAATGCATGTTTGATTTTGGCTCTCCGCACTTAAATAATTAAAATGAAATTTGCATATTATTTCTTTTTTTGGCTAAATGGCTTTCTCTTAGTTCTGATCAAACGATTTTGAGAAAAAAGGGGTGGGGGAGGAGGCCTAGTTGCCCTCCAATTTTTTGGTTACTTGAAAAGGCAACTAGAACTTTTAATTTTTAACGAACGTTTTTGTTAGTAAAAAATATACGTAACTTCGTTAATACCTCACTCTTACACTAAAGCTTAAATTTTGTCCCAACTCTTTAAGAATGACTTCTGAAACAGAAAGGCCGAAAAATAACTAGTTGAAATTACTAAAAATACTTTAGCAGAAAGAGCGAGGTATTTAGGAGGAGATGAACCCCTCTTATGCGTAGTAATCTCTGTTTGTTTTTAAGTTTTAATGCTGCTCCTTAGTTTCAGTTGAAAAAAAATTTTCATATTTATTTTTTCATTATTTTTTTTTATAATAATGCTAGAAAATCCTGCGCCCCTTCATTGAATTTCTCTTCCCCCATGACATATTCTTCCAAGGAAAGATCCTCCCACATAGTCCCCTCCCCTCACCCCCCCCCCTCAACCCTCCTCCCCCCAAACCAAAATAATCCCCCTGAAAAACGTCTGTACACTTCCCAATAACCATTACTGTATGTAAATAATCGTCAAAGATGACCCCTGAGGAAAAAATAAAATAAACACGCACCCGTGATTGGTCCACATTTTTGAAAAAAGTTCCACATTTTCAAACAGTTCGTGGTAACGAACTGTAGTAAGGAGCGACCAGGCTCAATAGTAACCGAAACTCTAAAAAATGGAATTTTGATACCAATAGTTACATCAAAAGAATGGCATTTTAATGCTGATTTTAAATATATAAGTTTCATCAAGATTAGTCTTACCCATTAAAAGTTACGACCCTGCGAAAAATTTGCCTCATTTTAGAAAATAGGGGGAAACACCCGCTAAAAGTCATACGATCTTAACGAAAATCACACCATCAGATTCAGCGTATCAGAGAACCCTATTGTAGAAGTTTCAAGCCCCTATCCACAAAAATGTGGAATTTCACATTTTTTGCCAGAAGACAAATTACGATGCGTGTTTATTTGTTTTTTTGTTGTTTTGTTGTTTTCTCCCCCAGGGGTGATCGTATCGACTCAGTGGTCCTAGGATTTCGGGAAAGAGCTCATTCTAACGGAAATTAAAAGTTTTAGTGCCCTTTTTAAGTGACCAAAAAAATTGGAGGGCACCTAGGCCCCCTCCCACCATCATTTTTCCCCAAAGTCACCGGTTCAAAATTCTGAGATAGCCATTTTATTCACCATAGTTGAAAAACCCAATAACTATGTCTTTGGGGACGACTTACTCCCCCGCAGTCCCCGTGGGAGGGGCTGCGAGCTACAAGCTTTGACCTGTGTTAGCATATAGTAATGGTTACTGGGAAGTGTACAGACGTTTTCAGGGGTTTTTTTTTGGTTTGGGGGGATATTTGAGGGATAGGAGCTATCCATGGGGGGAAGATACTTTCAATGGAGGGGGCGCAGGATTTTCTAGCATTATTTAAAAAAACATGAAAAAATAAATAAAAAATGTTTTTTTTCTACTGAAAGTGAGAAGCAGCATTAAAACTTAAAACGAACAGAAATTATTACGCATACGAGGGGTTTATTTCCTCGTAATACCTCGCTCTTTACGCTAAAGTATTTTTAGTAATTTCAACTATTTATTATACGGCCTTTGTGATTCAGGGGCCATTCTTAAGGAATTGGGACAAAATTTAAGCTTTAATGTAAAGAGCGTGGTATCGGCGAGGGGTGAGCCCCCTCATATACGCTATAAAAACATACGAATATAGAAGTTCCCTACGTAATTTAATTCGTAAGTTACGTATATTTTTTACTTATGAAAACGTTCGTAAAAAATTATAGTCATAGTTGCCTTTTTAAGTAATCAAAAATTGGAGCGCAACTAGGCCTCCTCCCTCACTCCTTTTTTCTCAAAATCTTCCGATTAAAACTATGAAAAAGCCATTTAGCCCCAAAAAATCAATATGCAAATTTTGTTTTAATTATTTATGTGTGGAGAGCCAAGATCAAACCATGCATTAATTCAAAAACGTCCAGAAATTAAACAAAAAAAAATTTTTTTAACGGAATGTAAGGAGCGACATTAAAACTTAAAACGAGCAGAAATTACTCCGTATATGAAAGGGGCTTTTCCTCCTTAACGCCTCGCTCTTTACGATAAAGTTTGACCCTTTCTCTTAACTCTAATTTTTAAAACGGTTAGGAACTTTAGCGTAAAGAGCGAGGCGTTGAGGAGGAAAAAACCCCTTTCATATACGGAGTAATTTCTGCTCGTTTTAAGTTTTAATGTCGCTCCTTACTTTCCCTTACGCTCAATGCGATGGTGTGATTTTCGTTAAGATTCTATGATTTTTTAGTAGATGTTTACCCCTATTCTCCAAAATAAGGCAAATTTTCTCAGGCTTGTAACTTTTGATGACTAAGACTAAATTTGATGAAACTCACATATTTAAAATCAGCGTAAAAATACGATTCTTTTGATGTATCTTTTAGCATCAAAATTCAGTTTTTTTTAGAGTTTCGTTAACTATTGAGCCGGGTCGCTCCTTACTACAGTTCGTTACCACGAACTGTTTGATAAATCGGAGCTGATCATTCAAGTCGATTTTCATAATACGTGTTTAATTATACCGAATGCACTTTAACCCTAACAGTCTTTTTGGCAGCAAAGAGAGGAACACTCCATTTCGATATATCGGACTTAGGTATATCAGTGTTTTGTAATCTTCGATATGTTCACATATAAGTGTTCTTGTGGCTGTAACATAATCAAAATAGCAGCCTAGATTGGCTGTTTGATACAGCCAAGCTTATGTTTGGCTGTTTTGGCTGTTATGTTTGGCTAGATTGGCTGTTTTGATATAAGCAACAGCTTTTGTTGTTACTGTTATGTACAGCAGATTGCCGTAAAAATTAAGTCGGCATTTAAGTTATCGTGGCAAGAGAATATTATTCCATTGTTAATATGTATGTGAATCTACTATCTTGATGGGACCTATGTATAAAAAACTAAAATTCAGAAGATGCTCTACCATAGTGTCGACGCTGTCCATGCCAAAAATGAATAATGCGATTGTATCGACTTACATTGCATCATAAATACCTATTCCAGCCCATACTGCCCAGACATAACCCCAGACTGGGACGTAAATTCACCAAAATGTAGGAAGGGGGCAAAGTGTATTTTCAAAATGTAGGAGGAGGAGGTTATTTTGTTGCTTTTCGGATTTTTTTCCAATAGAAACACCAAAATGGTATTCTTGACTCAAAATACCAGAAAAGATGTTTTTAGAATCTGTTAGGGGAAGGGGTTTAATATACCCGTTCCACTGAGACCCCTATTCCCAGAGCTACCCAGTTTGTTGTTAGTTATTCAATGCTAAAATATGTTGCTCAATTTTTTTTCCCGCCGCATCACAAATCAAACAATTTGACGATGAGTCGAAAGTTTGGAATGCTATTTGCTCGTCTCTCCTGCCATTTGTATTTCTCTGTGTTAGAATACTCCGGAGATATGTTAGTTGTCCCATTCGACCCAAGGAGTGCAGGTTTAATGGATAGGAGAGGACAGTTTTTTTCTGATAAGAAATCTCTCATTTAAATTAAAAGAACACTGTCATGCAATCATACCATTTCGTGAAAATGCTAGTCTGTAATAGGATGCTTGGTCTAAGGATTTTCATTTGAGTGGTCTTCAATTGGTGTGTTGAAGGCAAGCTATATCCTTTTGCTGACTTTTGCTTCCAAGCTACTCGCCTAGCCATTGATTTAGTGGGTTTGAGTGTGTGTTTGAGAGAGACTAAAGATTTTTTTGTCTTTTGCTTGTTACTACTTCCAATGCACCCTTTCGCCCTTTGAGCTAATGATGGAGTTAAAGAGGAACAGGGAATGAGAGGGAAGGGGGGAAGGTGAGAAGAGAGGAACTTTTTAATTCTATTTTCTTTTAAGTATTTCTCGTTCCTCCTAGAGACCTTGTTGCCTTTGTGCTAATGGGCGAGTGAGAGAGAAAACAGGATGGGACTATGGAAAATTAAGATTGAGTAGACATTTGCACTGAATGTTAAAGATTGAAATCAAACAGTTCGTGGTAACGAACTGTAGTAAGGAGCGACCCGGCTCAATAGTAACCAAAACTTTGAAAAATGGAATTTTGATACCAGTAGCTACATCAAAAGAATCGCATTTTAATGCTGGTTTTAAATATATAAGTTTCATCAAGTTTAGTCTTACCCATCAAAAGTTACGAGCCTGAGAAAATTTGCGTTATTTTAGAAAATAGGGGGAAACGCCCCCTAAAAGTCATAGAATCTTAACGAAAATCACACCATCAGATTCAGCGTATCAGAGAACCCTACTGTAGAAGTTTCGAGCTCCTATCTACAAAAATGTGGAATTTTGCATTTTTTGCCAGAAGGCAGATCACGGATGCGTGTTTATTTGTTTTTTTTTGTTTTTTTTGTTGTTTTTTTTCCCAGGGGTGATCGTATCGACCCAGTTGTCCTAGAATGTTTTAAGAGGGCTCATTCTAACGGATATGAAAAGTTCTAGTGCCCTTTTTAAGTGACCAAAAAATTGGAGGGCACCTAGGCCCCCTCCCACGCTAATTATTTTCCCAAAGTCAACGGATCAAAATTCTGAGATAGCCATTTTATTCAGCGTAGTTGAAAAACCTTATAACTATGTCTTTGGGGACGACTTACTCCCCCACAGTCCCCGTGGGAGGGGCAACAAGTTACAAACTTTGGCCTGTGCTTGCATATAGTAATGGTTATTGGGAAGTATACAGGCGTTTTCAGGAGGATTTTTTTGGTTTGGGGGAGGGGTTGAGAAGAGGGGGATATGCTGGGGAAACTTTCCTTAGAGAATTTGTAATGGGAGAAGAAAATTTCCATGAAGGGAGAGCAGGATATAGGCTACTAGCATTATTAAAAAAAAACAATTAAAAAATAAAATTGAAAAAGCTTTTTCAGCTGGAAGTAAGGAACAGCAATAAAACTTAAAACAAAAAGAAATTATTACCCATATGAGGGGCTCACCTCCTTCTAATACCTCGCTCTTTACGCTAAAGTATTTTCAGTAATTTCAACTACTTATTCTATGGCTTTTGTGATTCAGGGGGTCATTCTTAATGAATTGGGATAAAATTTAAGCTTTAGTGCAAAGAGCGAGGTACTGACGATGGGGCGAATCCCCTCATATATGTAATAAAAACATGAGAATACAAAAGTTCTTTACGTAAGCTAATTTATAAGTTACGTAAATCTTTTACCAATAAAAAGATTCGTAAAAAATTAAAAGTTCTAGTTGCCTTTTTAATTAACCAAAAAATCGGGGGGCAACTAGGTTTCGTTCCCCGCTCTTTTTTTCTCAAAATCATTCGATCAAAATTATGAGAAAGCCATTAAGCCAAAAAAAAAAATATGCGAATTTCGTTTTGATTATTCCTCTGCGGAGAGCCAAAATCAAAACATGCATTGATTCAAAAACGTTCAGAAATTAAATAAAAAAACAAGTTTTTTTAACTGAAAGTAAGGAGCGACATTAAAACTTAAAACGCACAGAAATTACTTCGTATATGAAAGAGCCTGCTTCCTCATCAACGCCCCGCTCTTTACGCTAAAGTTTTTACTTTTTGAAAAAGAAGAATTGAGAGAAAGAGTCAAACTTTAGCGTAAAGAGCGGGGCGTTGATGAGGAAGCAGCCTCTTTCATATACGAAGTAATTTCTGTGCGTTTTAAGTTTTAATGTCGCTCTTTACTTTCAGTTAAAAAAACTTGTTTTTTTTATTTAATAAAAAAAGGAAATTGAGCCTTCGCTACCTTAGGTGTAAAACGAGATATTTATCCTTTTCAGTTTCTTGTTCTGAAACCTTCAAATCCGTTTTTAGGTCTAGGACGCGACCCATCGGTGAAGTAGCCTATGTACTGCGTCTATAATGACAAGATTTGCAGTAGGAAAAAAAAAAAAGTATTGCTATGTTAGAATAGACAATGTTCCAAAGGCTCCCATTATTTATCTGAAAATGGAATTCAAAAATTTCTCTCGGCACGCCTTCCCTTTTTGTCTCACAATCCTTGTTTCTTGTTAACTTAAACATTAGTTCAAGGGGAAATGGAGTATCTTGGAAAGTAGCAACAAGCGAATGAAAAATGTTTTCGAGAAAATTTATTATTTACATAGTTTTGAAGACTTTTCAAATAGTCTTATCTCCTTCTTAATGGGTTGCTTTCAAGACTTATAAGTAATTTCTGAACATTTTATTCTAGTCGCTTGAAAAAAAAAAAATAAAAATTCGAAGTAAGATTGGTGATTTGTGTGTTTAAAAAAAGGTAAAGCGCCGATAGGTTTGATCATTTGACGTTTCTTGATTAAATGATCTTGTAATTAGGCAATTGAGAAGAGGTCACCTTGCGGAGGAAATATATCTTAGAACAGAAGAACTATTTCTGTTATGATTTTTGTATATTAAGTAGCTTAGTTTTTACCGTTCTTATTGAATAAACTGTCTCAAAACATGGACCTGGTTTCATATGGGGCTGTGGGGGAGAGGGTGGCGCATAAAGATATGCTGTGTTTCCTTTGATCCCTTTGTCATGTAGAAGAGCATTAGATTTCAGAATTATAATAAATAAGTCCTCTCCCAGCTTTTTACCGTCACGTTCTTCGTAAGATGAATCCAAAAAAAAAAAATTCACATGAAAATTTGATAGTTTATGGTTCTCTTTTCCCGTGCATTTGTGTATATTAGTTTGAATTAAAAAAAAAGTGTGATTAGTTTTTTTTTTCCTATTGACCGTAGTTTTGCTTAATGGTTTTGGATGGTTTCTGGTTGAATATTTAATGTAAAAGAATGTATTAGTATGAAATGAAATTAAAAAAAAGTTTTTTTTAACTGAAATAAGGAGCGACATTAAAACTTAAAACGAACAGAAATTACTTCGTAATGAAAGAGGCTGCTTCTTCATCAACGCCCCGCTCTTTACGCTAAAGTTTGACTCTTTCTCTCAATTCTTCTTTTTAAAACAGTAAAAAACTTTTTTTTAAAATTTTGTCCCAATTCATTAAGAATGACCCCTGAATCACAAAAGTCGTAGAATAAATAGTTGAAATTACTAAAAATACTTTAACGTAAAGAGCGAGGTATTAGGAGGAGGTGAGCCCCTCATATGGGTAATATCTGTTTGTTTTAAGTTTTAATGCTGTTTCTTACTTCCAGCTGAAAAAAACTTTTGCATATTTATTTTTTCATTGTTTTTTTAAATAATGCTAGTAAATCCTGCGCTCCCTTCATGGAAATTTTCTTCCCCCATGACAAATTCTCGATGGAAAGATCCCCCAGCATATCCCCCTCTTCTCAACCCCTCCCCCAACCAAAAAAAGCCTCCTGAAAACGCCTGTACACTTCCCAATAACCATTACTATATGTAAGCACTGGTCAAAGTTTGTAACTTGTTGCCCCTCCCACGGGGACTTTGGGGGAGTAAGTCGTCCCCAAAGACATAGTTATAAGGTTTTTTGACTACTTTGAATAAAATGGCTATCTCAGAATTTTGATCCGTTGACTTTGGGAAAATAATTAGCGTGGGAGGGGGCCTAGGTGCCCTCCAATTTTTTCGGTCACTGAAAAAAGGCACTAGAACTTTTCATTTCCGTTAGAATGAGCCCTCTTGCAACACTCTAGGACAACTGGGTCGATACGATCGACCCTGAAAAAAAAACACGCATCCGTGATCTGCCTCCTAGCAAAAATTACAAAATTCCACATTTTTATAGATAGGAGCTTGAAACTTCTACAGTAGGGTTCTCTGATACGCTGAATCTGATGGCGTGATTTTCTTTAAGATTCTATGACCTTTAGGGGGTGTTTTCCCCCTATTTTCTAAAAAAACGCAAATTTTCTCAGGCTCGTAACTTTTGATTGGTAAGAATGAACTTGATGAAACTTATATATTTAAAATCAGCATTAAAATGCGATTCTTTTGATGTAGCTATTGGTATCAACATTCTATTTTTTAGAGTTTTGGTTACTATTGAGCCGGGTCGCTCCTTACTACAGTTCGTTACCACGAACTGTTTGAGAAGGTCAAAAGATTATATAGCCAGAAATATAGCTGCTATGAAAAGTCCAATCGCTCTTTTGAGTTTCTCACACAAAACTTAAAATCGGCTTTAAAAGACTTTCATAATCCGTTAAATATCTTTTTTTTAATGAACCGCACTCGAACTTTGGGGGAAAACTTAAAAAAAAAAACAGTTAAAAAAAGGTTGAAGGAGCATTTGTGGAAACTGGAGAAATTAAGAGGTAATCTGCGAATTCGATTCCCGAGAAATGGTCAATTTTGATTCCCAAAAAAGAACAAAAAGATGTTTTTGGGCGGAAAAGGAGGGCGCTTTTACAAATGTAAGGAGCAGAATCATAAAGTTATTTGGAAAGCACCGCCATGATAAATTCTCTATTATAACATGAAGATTTGACACGGAGAAAAAAAAAATGTTGTTACCATTTGAAAGCTTCTGTTTTAGATGACATCATTCAACATGATCATTAATCATTCATCTGAAACTAATGACACTCCAAACTTTAGCTTTTTTTACATCTCTTAAAACCTATTACAATTAAGTGACGGGAAAGTTTGGTGGCCGGCTTTTCTTATATGACAGTTCTCTGGCTTTGCTATAAATTTTGATGGATTTCTTAGAACATCCGGTCCATTTCAAAGATAGAAACACAGTTTGCCGATTAAAGAACAAAAAATCGTTAGATGATTAAGATTTTCCGAAGTGCCACTCCCTTCGAAATAAATAGATATTTTCGAAGACCACACTGCTTTTGCATGACGTACAAATAACAGTTCAATAGGGACAAATCCTTTTATGTTACTGTGAAACAAACAAGTCTTTTCAGTGAAATAGAAAAACCGAGTAAACAAGCCTTCAATGAACTAGAAAGGCTTTTTCGACTTTTCATTTTTTTTTTTGGGGGGGGGGGCTGATTTAAAATTTACCTTTTGAATAAGAAGAGAATGGGAAACTTTCTTTTCTTAATATTCTTCTTTTAAAGAATGAAAATAGACTGGATTTTAATTCTATAAAAATCAACCAACAACCATATATGTTTGTCTTTTTTGTCAAATTAAGCTCGCCAAATACAAGCCGGATTTCTCATTTCTTTAACAGACCGTATTTTTAGTATCTGCTCGCCGAGATATATACAGGAGGAGTTGTCTTTTCTGAGAGAAGTACAAATAAGAAACAATTATCCAAGTTGGTTAATTGACCAGATTATTTTAAGGAAAAGAAATTTTTTCTGGATATTTCTAAGGAAGTCTAAGAGACAACTGGGGAGAAGAATGTTTTTTGTACTCTACCATATGTTCCAGGGCTGAGTCAAAAACCTAAAGGTCTTTAAAGGCTTTAAAAAGTAGTAATACTTCGTCGTTTTCTGAATTCTGGGAAGGATCGAACTTCAGGGGAGGATATCAAATTCTAGGTACTTGCTGAAACTCCTATATAGGACATACTAACCAGAATTTGAAAATTCTGTTGCTACAACATCAAGAATCTATTTTATCAACGATAAAGCAAAAAATCCAAGCCTAAAAAATGTCACGTCAGCTCTACTGAACCTATTTTTAATTTTCCCGGATCATTCTATTATTTTCGAAAATGCCTTTCTGATATATAGGGACAAGGAGAAACCATTTAAATTAAAAAAAAAATCTTATTAGAATCTGGCTTTCAACAGAGATGCAGGTGAATTTGGCTTATATTCAACTTGCGATAATTTACTTCAGTCCAATAAAATAAATTTTAGTTTCTCTCAATACCATTGACGTTTGTATATGATAATGAACCTTTATATCAAACAGTTCATGGTAACGAACTGTAGTAAGGAGCGACCAGGCTCAATAGTAACCGAAACTCTAAAAAACAGAATTTTGATACCAATATATACATCAAAAGAATCGGAATTTTATGCTGATTTTAAGTATATAGTTGAATCAAGGTTAGTTTTACACATCAAAAGTTTATGAGCCTGTGAAAATTGGCCTTATTTCCAAAAAAGGGGAAAACACCCCCTAAAAGTAATATAATCTTAATGAAAATTAATATTCAGCGTGTCAGAAAACCCTGCTGTAGAGGTTTCAAGCTCCTATCCGCGAAAATGTAGAATTTTGATTTTTTTTGCCAGAAGTAAGGTCACGGATGCGTATTTATATGTTTGTTTGTTTTTTCCTAGGTGTGATTGTATCAACCCAGTGGTCCTAGAATGTCGTGAGAGGGCTCATTTTAACGGAAATAAAAAGTTTTAGTGTCTTTTCAAGTGACCAAAAAAATTGGAGGGCAACTAGGCCCCCTCCCACGCTCATTTTCCCCGAAGTCACCGGATCAAAAATTTTACATAGCCATTTTGTTCAGCATAGTCGAAAAATCTAATGACTATGTCTTTGAGGACGAATCAATCCCCCAGAGTCCCCGGGGGAAGGATTACAAGTCATGAACTTACCCCATTGTCTACATATAGTATTGGTTATTGGGAAGTATACTAGCGTTTTCCGGGAAGGGATTTTTCTGGTGGTGAGAGGTCGGGGAAGGGGCTATGTGAGAGGATCTTTCCGTGGAGGAATTTATCATGGGGGAAGACAATTCACCTGAAGATGGCGCTGGGTTTTAGATCGTTATTAAAAAAAACAAAACGAGAAATTACATAAAAAACGAGTTTCTTAAGTTTAAAGTAAGGAGCAACACTAAAACTTAAAACGAACAGAAATTATTACGTATATGAGGGAGTTTGTCCCCTCCTCAATACCTCGCTCTTTACGCATAAGTTTTTTTGTAATTTCAAAAGAGCTATTTATTCTAATTAAACGGCTTTTGTGATTCAGGGGTCATTCTTGAAGAATTGGAACAAAATTTAAACTATAATGTAAAGAGCGAGGTATTGACAAGTTGGAGAACCCCTCACATACGCAATAAAAATATGCGAATATGGAAGTTCGTTACGTAAGTTAATTTGTAAGTTACGTATATTTTTTGCTAATAAAAACGATCGTAAATAAAATTAAAAGTTTTAGTGGTCTTTTTAAGTAGCCAAACAAATTAGAGGGCATCTAGGCCCCCTCCCCCGCCGCTTTTTTTTTATCAAAATCGTCCAATCAAAACTTTGAGAAAGCCATTTAGCCAAAAAAATTAAAATTAATGGGAAAATTTCATTTCAATTATTCATGTACGGTGAGTCTAAATCAAAATCTGCATCAATTCAAAAATGTTCAAAGTTTAATTTAAAAAAAGAAGTTTTTTTAACTGAAAGTGAGGAGTGACATAAAACGAACATAAATTATTCCGTATATGAAAGGGGCTGTCCTCTCCTCAACGCCCTGCTCTTTACGCTAAAGTTTTACTCTTCTCACAACTCTACTTTCAAAACAATAAAAGACTTTAGCGTAAAGAGCGGGACGTTGAGGAGGGGACAGCCAATACGGAATAATTTCTGTTCGTTTTAGCTTTTAATGTCGCTCCTCACTTTCAGTTAAAAAAAACTTGTTTTTGTATTTAATAAAAATCAAGTAAATTGTCCGGAAATAGGAAATTAAAGCGATTGGCATCTGTAACCGCTTTGAAGAAAATACGAGCTTTAAACAATATGTAATTAATTTTTTATTTTGTATAAATGTCGATGTTCTATTTGTATCATTTTACTTTATCTGTTGATGGCAACCACTGTAAACGTGACCGAATTATCCAGATATTATTTGTTTGTTTCACTGTCAAATAAAAGGATTTGTCCTTACTGAACTGTTATTTGTGCATCTTCGAAATAAAAGGATCCACGTAAAGCACGGGAGCTGGAGAGAAAAGTGGAAAAATACAACGTATTTTAAGCATATAGATTTTAGTTAATATTATTGTTATACTATTAACACAAAAGAAACATATTAGAAAGTACAAGAGTGGCTTTCTCATCACAGTCCAAATTACTTATAAGCAATCAGATTTGGCGAGGCCAAAAAATCTTTGAGCCAACCTGCAACAGGACTGCGTCTGCCAATTAGATTTTAGTCAGCCGTGGCAATTGGAGGACAGAAAGTACCTTTAGATTTAAGAAAGTACCATGTAGAAAGGCCTTGTAGATTTTTTTATTATTTTGATTAAAAAATACAATAAGAACAAAAATACTCCCCCCCTATATTTTGTAACACGTATGGGATATTTTTTTTGGGGGGGGGAGTGAGTCAAAAATATTTTTTTAAATATTTGATACTTTAAATAATTAGCATTAAGGAAATTTGAAAGTGTGGGATCTGGGCGGCCCGGGTCCCCGTTGTGTACGTGATATATGTGCATGCTTGCTTTATTGATTGTAATATCTTCCACGACAGTTTACAATGAAACCATTCGAAACAGGTGCGTTCTCTGGGTGGCATTTCGAAAGTGGCCAAATCCATCAAAACGACCAGAAAAACTGAATTGTTTCAAAAATATAGGAAAACAAAAACACAAACAACATAAATTGTTTCCAAGTTTGAACTAGGTGGCTCTCCTGCTCCTCCTGTACCTGGTTTGAATTTTTTTTTTTTTTATTATCGAACTGTTGGTGGTAACGAACTGGAGTGGACTAAGGAGGGAGTTGGCTCAATAGTAATCGAAATTCGAAAAAAGGAATTTTGATGACAATAGATACATTAAAGGAATTGGATTTGTCTACTGACCCCAAATATATAAAATTCTTTATGTTTAGTATTGGCCATCAAAGGCTACGAGCCAGAGAAAATTTGCCTGATTTTTGAAAATAGTGGGGAAACAGCCTTAAAAAGGCAAGTGATCTTAATGGAAAACACGTCGTCAGATTTAATGTATCAGAGAACGTTAGTGTAGAGGTTTCAAGCTCTTACACACAAAAATTTGGCATTTTGTATTTTTTTGCCGGATGCGTTTTGTGTTTGTTTTTTTTTTTCTCAAGGTGATTGTATCAAACCAATAGTCGTACAAAATTAGAAAGGATTCATTTGAACAGAAATCATTAGCTCTGATGTTCGTTTTAAATAATCAAAAGGATTGGAGGGCATCAAGCCCCCCCCCCCTATGCCCCCTTTTCTCCCATCTTAATGGAAAACACGTTGTCAGATTTAATGTATCAGAGAACGTTAGTGTAGAGGTTAAAAGCTCTTACACACAAAAATTTGGCATTTTGTATTTTTTTGCCGGATGCGTTTTGTGTTTGTTTTTTTCCTCAAGGTGATTGTATCAAACCAATAGTCGTACAAAATTAGAAAGGACTCATTTGAACAGAAATCGTTAGCTCTGATGTTCGTTTTAAATAATCAAAAGGATTGGAGGGCATCAAGAACCCCCCCCCCCCCTTTGCCCCCTTTTCTCCCAAAGACATCTGACGAAATTTTCAGATAGTAATTGATTTAACATAGTTGAAAGGTCCAATAACTATGCCTTTTGGGATGACGTGCCCCCCCATCATCCATGGGGAATAGGTTGTAAGCTACGCAATTTGCCCATTGTTCACAAATTATATTTGTTGTTGGGAGATATACGGGCATTTTGATTTTCCTTAGGAAGGAAAGTTTCCCAGGGGAAATTTTTACATGGGGTGAATGGAAGGGGGCTTCTTGATGCGATTTGAAAAACGGTCAGAAATCAAACCAAAAAATATACAAGCTTTTGAGTTGAAAATAAGGGACAGCGGCAAAACGTAAAGCGAATAGAAATCACTCCGTATATGAGGCCACTGCCCCTTCCTCCATCCACACTCTTTACGCTTAAGTTTGCTTTTTTGTCATAATTCTTTAAGAAAGACTGCTGAAACACAATGGCTGTTGAATTTGGATGAAAAGTATTCTGAAAGAACTGTAAGATTTCAGCGCAAAGAGTAAGGGCTGAGGAAGGGGTAGTCCCCCTCATAAATCAGAATACTTTCTATTCGTTTTAAATTATTATGTTGCTCCTTACTTTCAGATGAAGAATTACTAATGAGTAATTACTAAGCGTATCCTTCATTACTTGAATTACTAAGTGTCTAATATTAGTCAACCTATCAAAAGAGCCAGGCGGCAGATATTGGGCGTACTTATACTTTGGCAGATATTTAGTTAATATTTTTGTTATGCTATTCATGGGTTTTTCATCACAATTCAAATGGCGGTACTTGTGTATTATTCAGAACACAGTCAATAAGTGAAGTTAGGCTCTTTCGTGAAACAAACTACGATGCAGGTACATTTTAATTAAATATTTGGTACTTGTTTATTATTCAATTGATTCAATTCAGAACACAATCAAGAATTTTGCTGAGAAAATCCGGATCCATGGCCAAGAAGACAAAACTCAATTTAGTTTGCTACACATAGTGATAGAAAATAGTGTATGAACATATATTTTGAAATGGAGATTTGTGATTTGCCAAAGACTGAAAAAGAGGCAATTATGTTTTTTCCAGGATAAGGGGTTGTTCCCCGCAACAGAACAGTGCGGCAATGGACACAACATGACTTTATAACCTAAGCTGACATCATAGTTTGGTTCACAAAGAACCTAATGTCACTTATTGAGTGTGTTCTGAATAATACACAAGTTCCCAAATGGCTAATAATCTTTTGGCCAAATGGCCAAAAAATCTTTGTACGAACCTGCAACGGGACTGCGTCTACCGAGTGTACTTTATTCAACCGTGCCAATTAGAGGACATGAAGGGAATTACACACGTAGATTTTGTTTTTTTCTTTGTTTTCATCAAAAAATAAAATGAAACAAAAATATTCCTTCCCCTAGATTTTGAATAGCCTTTTCAAACATTAATAGTCTTTTGATTTCTGAAGACAGATAGCCTACACCTCCCAAAGAAAGCTGCGCTTACATAAACTAGTTTATGGCGCATGTGTTTACCTTCTTGTTTGCTGATTTTTACTCACGTCTCTTTTTTTAAATTAATTAAAAAAAAACAAGTTTTTTAAATGAAAGTAAGGAGCGACATTAAAACTTAAAACGAACAAAAATTACTCCGTATATGAAAGCTTCTCCTTCTCAACGCCCCGCTCTTTACGCTAAATTTTGAGTCTTTCTCTTAACTCTACATTTTAAAACAGTAAAAAAAATTTAGCGTTAAGAGCGGGGCGTTGAGAAGGAAAAGCCCCTTTCATATACAGAGTAATTTCTTTTTGTTTTAAGTTTTAATGTCGCTCCTTACTTTCATTCAAAAACTTGTTTTTTTTTTTATTTAATTTCTGAACGTTTTTGGATCAATGCATGTTTTGATTTTGGCTCTCCGCAGAGGAATAATTAAAACGAAATTTGTATATATTTTTTTTTTTGGCTAAATGGCTTTCTCATAATTTTGATCGAATGATTTTGAGAAATAAGAGCGGGGGAGGAAGCCTAGTTGCCCTCCGATTTTCGGTTAATTAAAAAGGCAACTAGAACTTTTAATTTTTTACGAATCTTTTTATAAGTAAAAGATATACGTAACTTATTAATTAGCTTCCGTAAAGAACTTTTGTATTCTCATGTTTTTATTACATATATGAGGGGGTTCGCCCCCTCGTCAGTACCTCGCTCTTTACACTAAAGCTTAAATTTTGTCCCAATTCATTAAGAATGACCCCTGAATCGCAAAAGCTGCAGAATAAATAGTTGAAATTACTAAAAATACTTTAGCGTAAAGAGTGAGGTATTAGGAGGGGGCGAGCCCCTCATATGGGTAATAATTTCTGTTCGTTTTAAGTTTTAATGTAGCTCGTTAATTTCATTTAAAAAACTTGTTTTTTTTATTTAATACAATAATAAGATAGCCATTGAGCAGCTTTAGAAAAAGCTCGAAGGATTTATTTTTACAATTCTTTTTTTCTGACAAGCTGTAATTTAAACAGATATAAAATAATTGTTTAAGGTGTATGATAAATCCAGATTTTGGACAACACTGTAACACTGTAATGCTGCTACTTATTTCCAGCTGAAAAAAAAACTTTTTCATATTTATTTATTTATTTTTTTATTATTATTTATTTATTTTTTATATATTATATTATTATAATATTATTATTATTATATATTATTATAATATTATTATTATTATTAATATTATAATATTATTATTATTATTATAATATTATATTATTATATATTATTTTTTATATATTATTTATTTATTTATTATTATTTATTTTATTATTTATTTTTTCTTTGTTTTTTTTTTAAGTAATGCCAGTAAATCCAGCACTCCCTTCATGGAAATTTTCTTCCCCCATGATAAATTCCTCGATGGAAAGTTTCCCCAGCATATCCCCCTCTTCTCAACCCCTACCTCCATCCAAAAAATCCTGAAAACGCCTGTACACTTCCCAATAACCATTACTATATGTAAGCACTGGTCAAAGTTTTGAACTTGTAACCCCTCCCACGGGGACTGTAGGGGAGTAAGTCGTCCCCAAAGACATAATTATAAGGTTTTTGCGACTACGCTGAATAAAAAGGCTATCTCAGAATTTTGATCCGTTGACTTTGGGAAAATAATTAGCGTGGGAGGGGGCCTTGGTGCCCTCCAATTTTTTTGGTCACTTAAAAAGGGCACTAGAACTTTTCCTTTCCGTTAGAATGAGCCCTCTCGCAAGATTCTAGGACCACTTGGTCGATAGGATGACCCCTGGAAAAAAAACAACAAATAAACACGCACCCGTGATTTGTTTTCTGGCAAAAAAAAATACGAAATTCCACATTTTTATAGATAGGAGCTTGAAACTTCTACAATAGGGTTCTCTGGTACGCTGAATCTGACGGTGTGATTTTCGTTAAGATTCTATGACTTTTAAGGGGTGTTTCCATCTATTTTCTAAAATAAGGCAAATTTTCTCAGGCTCTTAACTTTTGACGGGTAAGACTAAATTTGATGAAACTTATATATTTAAAATCAGCATTAAAATGCAATTCTTTTGATGTAGCTATTGGTACCAAAATTCCATTTTTTTTTAGAGTTTTGGTTACTATTGAGCCGGGTCGCTCCTTACTACAGTTCGTTACCACGAATTGTTTGATTTGTGCCAGCTACTACCAGAAACTGCAGAACCAGAAACTGCAGAAACCAGAAACTGCAGAACCAGAAACTGCAGAAACCAGAAACTGCAGAACTACACATGGAGGTATATTCGTTAAGAATTGGATTCCCGGTTTTTCCAAATTTCTTAAGATATATATTGTTGTGGAAGTTTCCCCTTAAACAGGTCAATCAGATATCGTTTTCACTCTCCTTGACGCTTTAAGATAAATGTAGGAATCATGCATTTTAAAATCGGGTATTATCGTGGTTACCGATAATGCAACCTCCAGTGGGTACTGGAGGTTTCATTAAAAAAAAGGGAATCTCTAGTTGATGTTTATAGTTGTATGAATAATCTGTCGGCTTGCTGCATAACTTTATTCTTTCGAATTGTCTGGTGAAATTAGATATTATAAAAACGTTGTTATGAAATTTAACATTTGGCAACATTTTCGCAATATCTATGGAAACGTTAACCTGGAAAACATGTGGGCGACAGTTTTGTCTCAAAATCCTTTTCCTTGTCCCTTAATGTTGTTTCTGAGTTTTCCTCAGATCTATTTAGCCAGCAGACTTGCTGATACAAGTCAAAACTTAGAAAAAAAAATTTGATCTCAGTTTACTTTATGCCCTTATCAAACAGTTCGTGGTAACGAACTGTAGTAAGGAGCGACCCGGCTCAATAGTAACCGAAACTCTAAATTTGCCCTATTTTAGAAAATAGGCCCCCTAAAAGTCATACAATCTTAACGAAAATCACACCATCACATTCAGTGTATAAGAGAACCTTATTGTAGAAGTTTCAAGCTCCTATCTACAAAAATGTGGAATTTCGCATTTTTTGCCAGAAGACAAATCACGGATGTGTGTTTATTTGTTTTTTTTCCCAGGGGTGATTGTATCGACCCAGTGGTCCTAGAATGTCGCAAGATGGCTCATTCTAACGAAAATTAAAAGTTCTAGTGCCCTTTTTAAGTGACAAAAAAATTGGAGGGCACCTAGGCCCCCTCCCACGCTCATTTTTCTCCAAAGTCACCGGATCAAAATTCTGAAATAGCGATTTTATTCACCATAGTCGAAAAACCTAATAACTATGTCTTTGGGGACGATTTACTCCCGCACAGTCCCCATGGGAGGGGTTGTAAGTTACAAACTTTGACATGTGTTTACATCTAGTAATGATTATTTGGAAGTGTACGGATTATTTATGGGATTTTTTTGGTGTGGGAGGGATAGTTGAGGTGGGGGGGGTTACGTGGGAGGATGTTTCCATGGAAAAACTTCTCATGGGGGAAGAGACTTTCAATGAAGGGGCGCTGGATTTTTTTAGTATTATTAAAAAAAAAAACAATGAAAAAATAAATAAGAAAAGTTTTTTCTACTGAAAGTGAGGAGCAGCATTAAACCTTAAAACGAGCAAAAATTATTGCGCATACGAGGGGTTTACCTCCTCGTAATACCTCGCTCTTTACGCTAAAGTATTTTTGTAATTTCAACTATTTATTCTACGGCCTTTGTGATTCAAGGGTCATTCTTAAGGAATTGGGACAGAATTTAAGCTTTAATGTAAAGAGCGAGGTGTCGACGAGGGGTGAATTTTCCTCATATACGCAATAAAAACATACGAATATAGAAGTTCGTTACGTAAGTTAATTCGTAAATTACGAAAATTACGTAAATCGTAATTATATTCGTATTCGTATTCGTATTATATTCGTAATTATATCATATTCGTAAATATGAAATGTTAGTAAAAAAAATTAAAAGTTCTAGTTGCCTTTTTAAGTAATAAAAAAATTGGAGGGCAACTAGGCTTCCTCCCTCTCTCCTTTTTTCTCAAAATCTTCTGATTAAAACTATGAGAAAGCCATTTAGCAATAAAAAAATTAATATGAAAACTTTATTTTAGTTATTTATGTGCGGAGAGCCAAGATCAAAACATGCATTAATTAAAAAACGTCCAGAAATTAATAAAAAACAATTTTTTTTTAATGAAAGTAAGGAGCGATATTAAAACTTAAAACGAACAGAAATTACTCCGTATATGAAAGGGGTTTTTCCTCCTCAACGCCGCGCTCTTAAAGCTAAAGTTTTTTACTGTTTTAAGAAGTAGAGTTAAGAGAAAGAGTCAAACTGTAGCGTAAAGAGCGAGGCGTTGAGGAGGAAAAGAGCGAGGACGTTGAGGAAGGAGCAGCCCCTTTCATACACGGAGTAATTTCTGTTCGGTTTACGTTTTAATATCGCTTCTTACTTTCATTTAAAAAAACTTGTTTTTTTTATTCAATCTCAACTAAGCACAATTTTAACTTCATTCTTACTATTTTTCATTCATAAAATTTAAGTTTGTTGTATTTTTAGGATCGCTTCTAGTTTAACAGCATCTAGACCCCCTCCTTTCTTAGTGCCTGGATACTCCTTTAGCTTTGTCCAAAAGTTTGTTGATTTTTCTTAGTGTTTTATTGTTCTAATTTTTCATCTACCGTGGATTCATGATGCCTATCTAAAAAAAAAGAAGACAAAACAGAAGTTTGGATGCAGTGTAGGGATGCATCCAGGGAATCCCGGGATGCGTTTAAGCTTGAAGTAACCCCTCCCCTCTTTGCGTACATCCCTGAGACTAGAGTTGAATTTCTCATGCCTTGCAAATTTAGCTTAAGAATAACAAGTTGCGGAACTTATCTTTTAACAACGAAGACAATTATTTTTGGGCTTTAGCCCCGTCTCCTGCTTGACCCAGAGAGGTAACTAGGGTTTTCAGTGCCCACAGGTAATTTTAGTTTTGTTCCCCCCTACAATCACAAGCTTCTCAGAGGCTGCGCCCGGGGACAGCAGTCCTTCTTGCTATGCCACTGGCCCGACTAGGTTGTTGGTATAGGCTTGACTCTGTATTTGAAATTTTTTGTAGCCTTGTTATGCTACCTCTTGCAAAGCTTTATATGACTATCTGTCAAAGCTGTCGTGCCACATTTCAAGACTTCCTCTTTTCCTGTTTATTATTTAAAAAGCTAACAATAACAACGGATGTACATTCAAGTGCAGTGATGTGTGCATAGTACTGCTCATTCATTTTTCATTTAACGTCTCCACTCATTCGAATCAACTTGAAGTGCTTTATTCTAAACTTTGGGAATTTGAAAATGTTGGAATTTAGGATCTGGAATGAATCTCTGAGATGGTTTGACATTCTTGCCAAACATTCTTGGAAATTGTAAGTTTATATATCTGGTTTACCTAAGCTATCTCGACAGGCATAGGACTCCTTGCCATCTTCATATTCTGCCAGGCAAGCGCTGACTTGAATAATTGAAAGCTATACTCCTAAGAAAATTTTATCAAAGCAGGAACTTACGCATGGGTAAGGAGCCTCAAGACCTGAGCCTACCGAAGTCCTTAGCTTTCTTAGTTTCTAGGACCTTCTTATTCAAACTATGAAATTTTTTTGTAGCATTCACCCCTCCCCACCAGAGGAAATCCTATGAACGTGCCTCAACTAAAGTTGTAAGTACGCCATTTCACTGACCTCAGGGAAACTGAGAAATTATAAACTGGTTTTACATTTCTTCTTTAAAAATAAGTGCCAAATGCTAATATAGGAACAGCATTAGTATTTATTTATTTAGTCGAACAACACAAAAGGTATACCAAGACGGAGTACAAAAAAGGGTGAAAAAACAGGGATAAAAAGTATCACAGCGTCTATCAAAACAATTGACAAAGATTCTTTAAAAAATTTTAAGAATTGTCTGATAGATACAAATTCTAACATCACTGTGTAAGAAGGGTTTTGCCACACAGATGAAAACCGATTTTATGGTTGTTTCAAAATAAGTTTTTATAGAACTGTTTCTGGGTAGGCTATATTATATTTGCAGATTAATGCTGAATATTGGCGTAATGTTCGTAATATCTTGACGTAATTTTTAAATTCAGCTTTTTCTATTAAAATGTAAAAAAGAAGAAATCAGCTCGTCAGTATCTTCGAAAAAGTCGTTATATGGCTTTACACCAAAAATATAAAAATACAATTAAAAAAAGTTCGTTTTCAAAATCGATCAAAAAATAGAAAATAGTTTTTTTTTCAGAATCTATTAGTAAAAAAGATTTATACAGAACGGATTAAGCTGTAAATAACATAGGTATCAAATTGATCTAAGTTGTCAATACGTAAATTAAAAAATTCAGTGAGTTGAGGAAAACAAAAGAATGTCAAGTTTTATAGAGCACTATCTCATTATCATTTTCGAATTTCTTAGTCAATTTTGAAAATAAATTCGAAAAAATTATATTCATTGTTTTTTACTTTTTAGTCTTTCCTAAGACTAATAAATTTATTCTTCTCTAAGGCAAAAATTTGCCATATCTGGCCAATGTTTTTATTGCTTCGCCATCAAATCTTGTAAAGCGGAATTTATTTTATACTTTTTGCTGTACCCAGTCACCAGTTTTTGCCGTTCTATTTATATAGATAGGAGAATAGTAAAAGTAGCTGTAAGTAAGACGGCACTAGACCCTTAAGGTCCGAACCGGCGGTGCTGATCTCCGTTTCATGGCCCTTCATCCAGGAAGTGTAATGCGGGGCTGGGGCCCAACCATCCTGCACTTTCACACAACCTTCCTCAGATTTCTCCAGGTACCCATTTAGAGCTGGGTCGACTCTGGCTGAGCTTAAAGTCACGCCACTGACCCCCGTCCCAAACTAAATAACCGGTCACAACTAGGATTGAATCCGTGCTCCTTGGACAAAGGATTCCCACACCAGCGTGCCAACCACCTAGCCAGGACGGCTATAGGAGAATGCAAGGGGGGGGGATTTTGGTCTTGTATTATGGAAAAACACAGTTAAGGCGACAAGTATAACTAGTCGCAAACTCAGATGTATTAGTTCACCTGGAACCTCAAAACTTCTTGCCATGGATATTTGTCAAAAAGCTTTCTAGGCCGTGGTTAATCATTTGCTTTGAGGAACACATTTACACAAGCATTAGAAAGGTCTTAAAATACTTTTAAATAGTGTTTAGGGTTTTTCATGTTTTATAATCAAAGTTGTAACAGCAGCAGCGACCTAGCAAAGAGCGAACCGCAGTGTGCAGCAATCGAAAGTTCAAAACGCGTCTTGTAAAATAAAACTGTCCTGTGGAAAAAAGAATCTTCACTTGAAAGGTGATTAAGGAATGATACCTATTATAGTATTGGCGACAAGTATAACTGGCGTATCAGGGTTGATAGAAGACTCATTCGACGCGGAATTCTCCGAGTAATTTTCCTGGAAAGTTTCGTCGGAAAATCTTAACCCCCCGATTTTCTAGCTTAGAAAAACCCATTTCCTCATAAGAGCCCATGTTAATTTTTGAAATTCTTAAAAGTTATTTAAAAGTTATATTTATACACATGCAGCTAACATTATACAACATTGCTGCAACTATTATTAGTTAACACACCAAAAACATCCTCCAAAACTTGCACACTGTTGGTTATCGCTAATAAAACTGTCCTGTGGAAAAAAGAATCTTCACTTGAAAGGTGATTAAGGAATGATACCTATTATACAGGTTCTTCATAATAGTAAAAACGATATTAGAGCCCCTCAAACATGACGGTGGATCGAAATAAGAATTGCACCGGCGGAGTCGCCATCGTCAAAAACACTTCAATGGAGGTTTTGAGACCGTCGTCTTGAAAAAAAAAAGAAAAGGACTTTTTTTGCATAGGTAATAGTGATGTCTCCTTTTTTCTTTCTTTTTTTCGTCAGATCTAGCAGGCTAGTGGAAAACCATAGAGCCATTGTTTAATGGTTCATTCAAAAGGTCTTGACCACATCTAAATGTCTTTGGTTCGTCTTACTAACGCCATTATAAAGTACCATGATGCCACTTTTAACACCATTTATGGAGTTGAAAAGCTAGAGAGCGTAAAACGGACACCATTTAGTCTCTATGTTCGAAAACCATTAACTGAGGGGCTCAAATTCCCGCTCTCGTATACTCCCCCTAAGAAAAAATGTTTAAAAAAAAGAAAGAAGAAAAAATCATTTAAATTTGGTTCAGGAATAGTAGCTGCTATTTGTATATCTTAACAGTAAAAGTTAGTTATGAAATAGTTTTTCAGCTATTTCGAAAAAGGGTTTGAAAAGTTGAGGTTACTCTTTTTCTTTTGTTATTTCCCCTGCACTAGTGATGAACTGGAACGTCGTAAAGACCGGTTTAAGGTCTCATTTGAAAACTGAACTTGCACAGGATTTTTAGAGAATTTAAATTGTGCGCTGAAAGTGTCAATATCATGACCGGTGGAAGATTTTTTGAGAACTGTGTAAATCAGTCTTTTATATCCTGCAGGGTACTTAGGACTTTATCCTGAAAAAATATAATTGCTGTTCTTCGGTCCTTGGCAAATCCTAAATCTTGATTCGAACATCCAGGGTGAGACGCTATATTCTATAACTATACATCGCAAACTAACCGGTTATTGTCTATCTGATCTTCGGGATACAGATTCTCGAGTGTATCTCGTATAATACATACCAAACTCCAATCTCCTCCCTTAAGGTTCTAGGCGTTTACCCCCCTGAAAATAACACCCCCGTGGAAAATAAGGCTTCCAAATTTGAGATTTTTTTTTTAGTTTCGTCGAAAAGTGCTAAGAAAGGGAAAAAGAGGAATTAACCCACCAAAAGTATCTTAAAAACTTAGAAAAAAGGCAAATACGTTTTCAAACAGTTCGTGGTAACCGGAACTCTAAAAAACGGAATTTTGATACCAACAGTTACATCAAAACAATCGCATTTTAATGCTGATTTTAAATATATAAATTTCATCAAGTTTAGTCCTACCCATCAAAAGTTACACGCCTAAGAAAATTTGCTTTACTTTAGAAAATAGGGGGAAACACCCCCTAAGAGTCATAGAAGCTTAACGAAAATCACACCATCAGATTCAGCGTATCAGAGAACCCCCCTTGAAAGACGGTAACTTATAATCTCTTGCCACGCTAAGATAATAATAGCCAACGATTTGTAGCTTGCATGGGTGGCCTTAAAATTGTAATTGATGATGCTTAAAATAGTAATACTAGTTTGGCTAAGTTTTTAAGATACCTTTTTTTTCTTTCGGAGCTTGAAATAAGAAATTGCAGATATAATTGAGTGAAGTAGTATTTAAAGAACGAATTAGTCAGCTCTGTTTAGTCTAAAAAGGGCACTAAATTTTGACTTGGACGTACTAGCACCAAACCTTTTAGATGTGGTAAAATAAAATTGCCATTTTTGCGCTCGAAGCCATCTTGACTTGTCTAAACTATCAATTATTTAATGTTTCCGGATAACTAATTCATCCCTAAATAGTTGTTGACTTTATTTTCTTGGTTGGGTGTACTATATTTGGACATAGGCTATGGTCGACTGAATGTCTTTACGAGAAGCAGAGAAGTAATTGGCGGAAGATGTGAATAAATTTGTAATGCTTGGCCATAATCCATCGTATGAATTGCGTCATTAATGACATATATTTCTTTAGCTAAATCATCTTTTATAAGAACTACGCTTATTTGTGAACGTATGCTTATCTTTGGTAGTTCTTTTTTCTGACAATCTCTTTTGAAATGGATTTATATTTTTCGAGGTAGTACTTTTTTTAAAAGCATTGGTCAACTGGAACAAAAATAGAAATTATTAAACAGAATTGTAGGAATAAAAAGTCACCAATTTCTAATATTAAATGATGTTCATTTACTTTAATTTCTTCTTTCTAAAACAAAAGAGACCCTAAATTTAAAAACCTGAAAAATACTAAGAACATTAAAATATTTTGGGTTTTTGTGTATTATCCACTATGCACTCGAGAATTTGGATCTGCAAGATCTGACAGTAACCAGTTTATACCTGTCAGTATCCGAAAATTATGATGAAAAAGTATATGATACAAAAGTGCCACCTTTGCCTCTCACAGAGACTACCTGTCTTTGCTTTTCTCTAATTAGCCCTGACTCTTAATTCTTTCATCACTTCTTCCAAGTTGATTCAAAAATAAGAGGAAAATCAAAAGGGTATTACGTGCATATGTGGCTGTACCCCAATTTTTCAGCGTTGCCACGTTGAACTGTGAAAATAAATAAACGAAATTGATTAGTTAAATTTGACAGCGCTTTTTGACAAAAAATACAATTATTAACGATCTGTGAATTCGGAAAAAAAACTATAACTTCAAGGGAAAGCTTCACCATCGTAAGCTGTCTCAGTGTGTTTTCAGCTTATTTTTCTCTCACTTTTCTATTTTTTTACTCCGCTACTGTCACTCCGCTACTTCCACTACTGTCACTACTGTCACTGTCACTTCTGCTACTGTCGTAATCCGTATAACTGCACATGTTGGTCTTTTTCATCAAAATGAATTCCCGATTGACGTTTGACTTTTTTTTTTAGCTTTATTTACATAATAAATAAAAACACAAACTATTACAGATATATATCATTACGCTAGGAAAAAATCTAAATTTTGCTAACACGTAGCGATTAAGTACATAAGCATTCCTAAAGGCATCCTAAATTAATAATAATAAAAAAACATGCATAAATATTCCTAGAAGCAACCTAGACTAATTAAAATAATAATATAAAAGGGAAAAAAGGATAATCACCTTCTCTCAAACACCCCCAGGGTTACAACCACCATCCAAATACAACTCCACCCACCTGATATTAGATATTAGATTAAATCTAATTTAATCTAATTTGTTTAATCTAATTTAAATCTATTTGTGGTTGTGTAAGCTTCCATGTAACCAATTTAAACAGCCAGGTGCCATTCTCACTGTCCATGGCTTTTTAAATATTTTAATTCTTGCCGTATTAAATATTCTAATATTAAACATTAGTTAATATGTTTAATGTTTAAAAACAAGTATCATAACTAAAGAATGCCGATTTGTATGTTTTATCAATTGTGTAAAAATGTAAAATTAGAAAGTTCCGTCAATTAAAGTCAATAAGAAAAAGGGAAAAGAGTCAGTCAAACAGAAATCAAATGTCGAAACCATAAAATTCTACTAAAAACAGAAAGTATACGGACTGAAAAGTCGGTAATAATATGGGAGCTAATCATTAAGCCTGGAAACAAAGGGGAAAAATAAAACCCGTTGTATACCTTTCCGTTCGCAGTAAATTAGATGCCCTTTATTCCCTTGGAGGGAGTCTCCCCATTGGAATGTGACTGGGGGGGGGGGGGTGGAGTGTGACGGGGGAGGGGATATTTTATGTTTCAGCTCACATCTGTCATTTAGGGCGACCAAAACTGCCTTATTTAAAAGGTGGGTGTAATCTCCAGAGGTCTCTTCTGAACTGTTTCAATTCTATGTCAGTTTCTCTTAATTATTCCTTAATTCCAAACAGTACACGTACATTCTAATGAAGGATGAACGAGATTTGTTAATTTTAAGAATCTGATAAATTAAAATAGAAGCTCAAGTAGATTAAGGGATAGGCTAGCCTTTTCTGTAATTGAACAAAAAAAAAAAACAATTTTTTTTTTAATGAAAGTAAGGAGTGACATTAAAACTTAAAACGAACAAAAATTACTCCGTATATGAAAGGGGCTTTTCCTACTCAATGCCCCGCTCTTTACGCTAAAGTTTGACTCTTTCTCTTAACTCTACTTTTTAACACAGTGAAAAACTTTAGCGTAAAGAACGGGGCATTGAGGAGGAAAAGCCCCTTTCATATACGGATTAATTTCTGTTCGTCTTAAGTCTTAATGTCGCTCCTTCCTTTCATTTATAAAAACTTGTTTTTTTGCTTAATTTCTGGACGTTTTTGAATTAATGCATGTTTTGATGTTGGCTCTCCGCACATAAATAATTAAAACGAAATTTGCATATTGTTTTTTTTTTTTTGGCTAAATGGCTTTCTCATAGTTTTAATCGGAAGATTTTGAGAAAAAAGGAGCAAGGGAGGAGGCCTAGTTGCCCTCCAATTTTTTGATTACTTAAAAAGGCAACTATAACTTTTAATTTTTTATTAACGTTTTCATAAGTAAAAAATATACGTAACTTGTGAATTAAATTACGTAGCTAACTTATATATTCGTATGCTTTTATTGCATATATGAGGGGGCTCACCCCTCGTCGATACCTCGCTCTTTACACTAAAGTTTAAATTTTCTCCCAATTCCTTTAGAATGACCCCTGAATCACAAAGGCCGTAGAATAAATAGTTGAAGTTACTAAAAATACTTTAGCGTAAAGAGCGAGGTATTACGAGGAGGTAAACCCCTCATATGCGTAGTAATGTCTGTTCGTTTTAAGTTTTAATGCTGCTCCTCACTTTCAGTAGAAAAAACTTTTCATATTTATTTTTTCTAATTGTTTTTTAATAATGCTTAAAAATCCTGCGCCCCCTTCATTGAAAGTCTCTTCCCCCATGAGAAGTTCCTCCATGGATAGATATTCCCACGCCCCAACCCCCCCCCCCCCCAACCAAAAAAATCCCCCTGGAAACGTCTATACACTTCCCAGTAACCATTACTATATGTAAACACAGGTCAAAGTTTGTAGCTTGCAGTCCCTCCCACGGGGACTGTGCGGGAGTAAGTCGTCCCCAAAGACATAGTTATTGGGTTTTTCGACTATGATGAATAAAATGGATATCTCATAATTTTGATCCGGTGACTTTGGGGAAAAAATGAGTGTGGGAGGGGGCCTAGGTGCCCTCAAATTTTTTGGTCAATTAAAAAGGGTACTAGAACTTTTAATTTCCGTTAGAATGAGCCCTTTCGCGACATTCTAGGACCACTGATTCGATACGATCACCCCTGAAAAAAAAACAACAGCAACAACAAAAAAAACAAACAAATAAACACGCATCCGTGATTTGTCTTCTGGCAAAAAATGCGAAATTCCACATGTTCAAACAGTTCGTGGTAACGAACTGTAGTAAGGAGCGACCCGGCTCAATAGTAACCAAAACTCTAAAAAATGGAATTTTGATGCCAATAGCTACATCAAAAGAATCGCATTTTAATGCTGGTTTTAAATATATGAGATTAATCAAGGTTATTCTTACCCATCAAAAGTTACGAGCCTGAGAAAATTTGTGTCATTCTTACGGAAATGAAAAGTTCTAGTGCCCTTTTTAAGTGACCAAAAAATTGGAGGGCACCTAGGCCCCCTCCCACGCTAATTATTTTCCCAAAGTCAACGGATCAAAATTCTGAGATAGCCATTTTATTCAGCGTAGTCAAAAAACCTTATAACTATGTCTTTGGGGACGACTTACTCCCCCACAGTCTTCGTGGGAGGGGCTACAAATTACAAACTTTGACCAGTGCTTACATATAGTAATGGTTATTGGGAAGGGTACAGGCGTTTTCAGAAGGATGTTTTGGTTGGGGGGAGGGGTTGAGAAGAGGGGGATATGCTGGGGGAACTTTCTATCGAGGAATTTGTCATGGGGGAAGAAAATTTCCATGAAGGGAGCACAGGATTTACTAGCATTATTTAAAAAAAAACAAAGAAAAAATAAATGTGAAAAAGTTTTTTCAGCTGGAAGTAAGGTGCAGCATTAAAACTTAAAACTAACAGAAATTATTACGAATGACTTATGATGGAATAATTAGTTTTTCACTGTTTTAAAAAGAAGATTTGAGAGAAAGAGTCAAAGTTTAGCGTAAAGAGCGGGGTGTTGATGAGGAAGCAGCCCCCTTCATATACGAAGTAATTTCTGTTCGTTTTAAGTTTTAATGTCGCTCCTTACTTTCAGTTGAATTTTTTTTTTATTTAGTTGTAGATAGGAACTTGAAACTTCTACAACAAGGTTCTCTGTTACGCTGAATCTGATGGTGTGAATTTTAGGTTGTGTTTCCCCCTATTTTCCAAAATGAGGCAAATTTTCTCAGACTCGTAACTTTTGATGGGTAAGACTAATCTTGATGAAACTTATATATTTAAAATCAGCGTTGAAATTTGATTCTTTTAATGTAACTATTGGTGTCAAAAGTTCATTTTTTAGAGTTTTGGTTACTATTGAGCCGGGTCCCTCCTTACTACAGTTCGTTACCATGAACTGTTTGATGTTGCCAACCTTCATGGCTAGGATTAGATGACAAGGTAACACCCATAATTTTAGTATGAGAAGTAGTTAAAGTTGGGGTTATAGAGTATAGGTTCTTTTTTACAGTACTTTTAGCGAATTTTGACCTGTCTTTGTTAGGGTAATCTCTGAATTTTTTTCTTACAGTGTTAATGATCTAGAAAATTGTATGCTTTAGAAGGAAGCAGAGGGAAAAAAAAATCCAAATACCAATCTTGTAATACAACCATATTTTACTAAAAGAATAGAAGTTTTCATCACGTTTTTATACTTTAATTTTTACATAAATAAGATATTTCGAAATCAACTGTGAAAGCACTATTTCTTCAAAAGTTGTCTAGGGAATAAGGCAAGATATTCCAGGCACGGATTCAAAATTGTACTCGGGGAAATTTCTCAAATTGTGGAGTTTCAGACAACTTATTGTATTCCAGTCCTACAGAGATATAAATGGAGTAGTAATTTGTTTTGAGATAGTCTTCCGAAAAAAGTTGTCTGCTCCAGGGAAATCACAGCAATTAGATCAGCCGGCCTTTGAGACTAGATCTATGTCAACTGTACTGGCCTAAAATGCAAAACTTCATCTTCAATTCTGAATATTCCTTCGAAGTTTTGTCCAAGTGTCCCGCCCCTCCCAAAATCTTTAAAAAACACGCGAAAGTTCAGATGTTTCGACTTAAGAGAAAGTATGTCTCTGGCTCAAGGACTAACACTAGATCACTGGGAGAGGGGGAGATCTTTCAACCCCTGCCTTTCAAACTACGATTTATACCATTTTCCCCAATTAATTCGAATTTTCAGATCTAGATGTTTTTTCCGAGATTTATGTATTTTTATATCTTTTTTTTCAGTGCAGAATTTTTTTTCCTTGACGACAATTTAAGTTCATTGATGCTTAATAATGAGGACGATTTTGAGGATAGAACTTGATCCTACCCCATCCTAATAAGACGTTTGGGTTTCCTAAGGTTTCATAAAGTTGGATTCAGGGATGAATGTATTCTTCCCAAATGAACATTAAAATTCGAACAAGTTGATTCCCGCCCTTCAACCACTGAGAAAAGTAGCCAAGTTTGTATTGTTTTTGTTTTTTTTTCAAAATTTTCTGATATAATTTTCTTGATGTTTGAACTTGATCAACATTTCCAAAATATTTTAAAAGCACGCTAAAGCTCAGATGTTTCGACCTAAGAGAAAATTATTCTCTGACTTAGACACTAACACTAGACCACTGGGAGAGGGGGGGGGGAATCTTCTGACTCATGCCTTTCAAACCACGATTTATATTGTTTTTCCCAACTAATTCGATTTTTTAGATCTTGAAGTTTTTTTCCCGAGATTTATGTATTTTTATAAACCTTTTTTTAGTGCATGTTTTTTTTTCTTGACGATAAATTTAAGTTTAATGATGCCTACTAATGAGGACGATTTTGAGAATTGAACTTGATCCTATCCCATCCTAATAGGACATTTGAGTTTCGTAAAGTTTCCTAAAGTTGGATTCAGAGACGAATGTATTCTTCCCAGATGAAGTAGCCAAGTTTGTCCTTTTTTTCGATTCCTGATGTAATTTTCTTGATGTTTGAAGGTTACATGATTAATATTCCGAAATTTTGTTGGCACCAGTAGTGACAGTATAAGGTTTTCTGGAAGCCTCTGGGGGGTAAACTGTTCTATCTACTATCCCCTCAAAACGTTATTACGCACTCTTGGGTCTGACGCAATGCTATAGCGCACGTGTATAGTATACCTACGTAACAGGGTTTGCTTGTTAAATCATAACAAGCATAACAATCTGCATCATTTCTAAGAGATGCACATGTTAATTTCTTACAAAACCTAAAAGTATAGGGAAAAACTTCCAAGGTCCCGCCAAATCAGGTTTTCCTTGGTTGCTATGTAATAGGACATGTTAGAGTCCGTTAGTCAAGTGGGGGAGCCCCGGTTGTAAAAAGTTGATCGTGGTCCAATATTTACTGGCGAGGGTTGCGCAATCTTGCCTGACTTCATTCAGTATTGAAAAAGAGTTCAATGTGTCAATATCAAGGATATTATTCTCTAGCAATGGATGCTTTTACTCTATTGTATATTGAAGGCGCTAACAATGGCGAAATGAAACCTAGAGTGCCTAACGCTACAATAGAAATAACAAGGGATTGCCGGCTAACCCTAGAGTGGGATGAGATGTTTACGTGTTATGTTATATCATTAAGCAAATTTAAATCAGCAAGTTACTAATGACTTCTGTTGTGACGTCTGTGTAGTCTATTATCGATAGTGAGAGTGTGAGGATTAAAAATGACTGGATTTGAGAAGCAAAAAATCATAAGGAATCTAGTAACTTTGGAAAAATGTTTGATCCTAGACAATTTTCTAGTGTTATCTCTTCAAAGAAAAATATTTTCTAAAAAAATGCTTAACGATGTAATGAAAAAGGAGTCTCCATCTTTGGACTATTGTATTAAACTTTTACGTCTTGGCCCAGATATATTTACTCAATTTATTGATATATTAATTGAAACGAAACAAAATGGTATTATGGTTTTGCTTTTAATTGCTACCTAGACTGCCATTTCGTAAGGCAACAAGAAATAAGTCGAACAAGTTTCGTGACGTCAGTCCTCCTCCTCCTAGACGACTTTAATTTTCCTCAGTCCGTTTAGTTTTGGAAGTGAGACCGTCAACATCCAAAAAATGTTTTACATTTGTCCATTATGTTTGTATACATTGAGCAGCTAGTCATACTTTGAAAATTGTACTTTTATTGATGACTATAATGAAAAGTGTAGATTATGTAATCCATGTAAATTGCACAGAGGAAACGCAGTGCAAATTAAAGACTGTAATTCCTGTATTGAAGAGATTTGTTACTCACACTAGGGATTTCCTATGCTCCAATTGTCACTATGATAAATATGATCAATGGAAAAATACTAACCCTGGCATGATTGCAATAAACCCTAAACGTGATTTTAGTTTATTTTTAAGAGACTTGTATTTTCGTGGTTTGAAATTGTGTTGGAAAGAAGAACTTGGTCTACACTTCGATTGTTGGAATAATAAGAGAGTCTGGTTTTTACGACAACGCTGTGAATATACCGGCTACTATGATTATAAACCTACTGATTTTTATTTGGGTGTTACAGAAAGTGATTCTTCTTATGAGAAATTGTGTGAAATAGATTCAAATAAGTAAATTGAAGCATGCGAATTTTATAATATGAATCGAAAAGTATGATTGACCTTAAGAAGAGAAATAATAAAAATGAAGTTACATAATATTGTATAAAATATGACCCTGACTTGGCATGCCAAGATGATTACAAGTTGAATCCTGACGAGCTGCTGGTATTTATAATTAACGATGATTATCCATACGTGGAAGAAGAAATCTAGAGGGCACAGAGTTTTTTACATACAACTTCTGTTAATAAGTCAGTTTACAAACTTTAAAGCATTTCACTCTTAGGGTACTAAAATATATGTTGTTTACGTAAGAAAGAGTATTTTCAACTAGAAAGTCATTCAGTCGAGGATTGTCACCATAAATGGTAAGAAATTTGCTGTAAGTATACTGCAACATCAAAAAATAAAATATAATAGTGCATGAAAATCACAGCTTTTGGTTGATAGATCTTGTACTCCCTTGCGATTCTGAATAATAGATTCTCAACTTTGCTCAAGAATGTTTTTAATGCGAGGCGCGCAGAACGTATATGGTAGGCCAAAAGGATAAAAAATTCAATATTCTTCGTTGTTTGAAAGATGCATAGCCAATATATGTACAGTTGATGGACTACTATTAAGAATGATAAGAGCATTGTTAACGCATTGAATATGGTCGAGAAAATCCGAAGGTATGCAATAAGATTTGTATTTGGACATGTAAGGATCCAAACTGAGTGCATTGATCATTGGATTTGTGTTCATGGTGCCAAGTCTAATAGAACATTGCCATTAGGAGTAATTTCCTAATAGGTTTCACATTGGCTTAGCGAGATTAGTGCAATACTCTCTTACAGTGGTTCGGCAAAGGTACACTCTAAACGTACTGTGGCCCTTCGGACAATAGTCACATCTTGAGTACCGGACAAGTCCAATACAATCATACCATGAGTTTTTGCAAACATTTCTTCGGTTATACCATTTTCGAATATACTTTTGACCTAGGCGTTGCATTGACAATTCATGTAAGGTCCTGTAGGATTTATCAAAGGATAAATTGTAGACTGGAAATCAATTTACTTTACATGTAAGAGACATGATGAATCGGTGTAGATACGTGCACCCGTTGCAGTATGTCGTTGATTAGTTATTGTATGAAGAACGAGCAATTTGATATTATTTCCATTAGCTCTTAATTTTTCATGTGCCAAAGCAACATAACTCACAACCTGTTGTTTTCGTACAGAAAGTATTGCCAAGGCGAGAGAGACTGTCACATCGGGTGTAGTGCCAACTTCTTTTCGCAAAATAAAATTGGATAGAGCAAGTTGTAGCTTTATATCAATCTGTACAGTGGGGGCAGCCGTTGAAGTATATTTAATATCTCGTGATCTATTTTTACGACAAAGTTTAAATCTTTAGTTGCCATATCTCCAAGTATATTGGTAGTGTCAGTGTTCCTTTATATTCATATCCAACAGCCATACCTCTCAATTTCTTATAGGACGTTGGAGTCATCAACATGAATTGTATATAGTTTGCGTAATTTGAAAGATTGTTGCTAGTGCTCATCAACGTTCCATTTGTGTAGACTGAGTTGTCTAAGCAAGTTATGTAGTACACAATTTTCATAGGATAACCCCTTGGCTGCATTTCGTTTCTCATAATTCGGTTCTTTGGCAATGTTATGCAAATTTATAAATGTGGAAGTCAAATCTATTAAATAATCTTCACTGGAATAAATTTGAACATAAAATTGTTCATAGTAACCATGTTTTACACTCACATCAGCATTTTCTACATTAAAAGATTTAGAGATGAGTTGACTGAAGGATGAGATTCTTAATGTAGTAGATATGCCATCTCTAGGAAAAGAAATTCTAGGCATTTCTAGGTAGTGCAGAGCGAAACAACTTAGTAACCTAATTTAGAGACCGTAAGCGAACATTGACGAACGGCCCCTGTAGTAGTCCATTCATTGACCTAATTGTTGTGGTCCAAGAGTAACAACATAGCAATGAATATCAGGATAAACGAAATTTTTTTCCTATTAGCCATCTCTCTTAACAGTTCGTGGCAACTAACTGTAGTAAGGAGCGACCCGGCTCAATAGTAACCAAAACTCTAAAACATGCAATTTCGATACCAATAGCTACATCAAAAGAATATCATTTTAGTTTTAAACATTTTACTCCATCAAAAGCTACGACCCTGAGAAAATTTACCTTATTTTAGAAAATTGGGGAAAACACCCCCTAAAATTCGTAGAATCCTAACGAAAATCATACCATCAGATTCAGCGTATCAGAGAACCCTTTTGTAGAAGTTTCAAGCTCATATCTACAAAAACGTGAAATTATGTATTTTTTGCCAGAAGGCATATCAGGGATGCGGGTTTGTTTGTTTGTTTTTTTCCAAGGGGTGATCGTATCGACCCAGTGGTCCTAGAATGTTGCAAGAGGGCTCATTCTAACTTAAATGAAAAGTTCTAGTTCCCTTTTTAAGTTACCAAAAAAATTGGAGGGCACCTAGGCCCCCTCCCACGCTAAATATTTTCCCAAAGTCAACGGATCAGAATTCTGAGATAGCCATTTTATTCAGCGTAGTCGAAAAACCTTATAACTATGTCTTTGGGGACGACTTACTCCCCCACAGTCCCTATGGAAGGGGTTACAAGTTAAAAACTTGTAAAGAGCCTAGTAAGAACAAATTGTTTACAAACTTGTAAAGGGCCTAGTAAAGAACAAATCATATTGCAAATAAGGGCCTTGTTGCCGAAAATTCAGTATTTCGTAAAAATTGTTTTCCAATAGTCCCCGTAGAAGGGGCTACAAGTTACAAACTTTGACCAGTGCTTACATATAGTAAAGGTTATTGGGAAGTGTACGGACGTTTTCAGTGGAATATTTTGGTTGGGGATGGGTTGAGAAGAGGGGGACATGTTGGGGGAAATTTCCATCGACAAATTTGTCATGGGGAAACAAAAAATTTCTATGAAGGGAGCGCAGGATTTTCTAGCATTATTAAAAAAAAACAATGAAAAAATAAATATGAAAAAGTTTTTTCAACTGGAAGTAAGGAGCAGCATTAAAATTCAAAACGAACAGAAATTATTACATATATGAGGGGCTTATCCCCTCTTAATACTTCGCTCTTTACGCTAAAGTATTTTTAGTAATGTCAACTATTTATTCTATGGGTGTTGTGATTCAGGGGTCATCCTTAATGAATTGGGACAAAATTTAAGCTTTAGTGTAAAGAGCGAGGTACTAACGAGGAGGTGAACCCCCTCCTATAATTGTAATAAAAACATGAGAATACAAAAGTTCGTTACGTAAGCTAATTTATAAGCTACATATATCTTTTACTAATAAAAACATTCGAAAAAAAATTATAAGTTCTAGTTGCCTTTTTAAGTAATCAAAAAATAGAAGGGCAACTAGGCTTCCTCCCCCACTCCTTTTTTCTAAAAATCATTCGATCAAAACTATGAGAAAGCCATTTAGCCAAAAAAAATAAATATGTAAATTTCGTTTTAATTATTCATCTGCGGAGAGCCAAAATCAAAACATGCATTGATTCAAAAACGTTCAGAAATTAAATAAAAAAAACAAGTTTTTTTTAACTGAAAGTAAGGAGCAACATTAAAACTTAAAACGAACAGAAATTACTTCGTATATGAAAGGGGCTGCTACCTCATCAATGTCCCGCTCTTTACGCTAAAGTTTTTTACTGTTTTAAAAAGTATAGTTGAGAGAAAGAGTCAAAGTTTAGCTTAAAGTTTAGCGTTTATGAGGAAGCAGCCCCTTTCATATACGAAGTAATTTCTGTTCGTTTTAAGTTTTAATGTCGCTCCTTACTTTCAGTAGAATTTTTTTTTTATTTAATTGTAGATATGAGCTTGAACCTTCTACAATAAGTTTCTCTGATACGCTGAATCTGATAGTGTGAATTTTAGGTTCTTAGTTTCTTACTTAGGTTCTTATTTTCAGTTCAATAACAATGTTTTTTTAATTATTGCTAAAGGATCGTCCAATTCGTTTCTTAATGTTAACTGACTATGCTCCAAATAAGAAATGTTGACTGGAATATATTGAAGATACTTAATATTGCATTTCTTTGCCAGGGTTAATGCAGAGTGAAAAAACTTAGCCAACGATTTGTAGAAACCGTAACTGGACATTGACGAAGTACCCCTGTAATAGTCCACTCAATGACCCAATTTTTGTGGTCCAAGAGTAGCAACATAGCAATCACTATCAGGATAAACAAAAGTATTTTTTCTATTAGCCATCCCTCTGAATAGGTCGAAAATTATATGTAATTAGAGACATACCTTTGGTATTGTTAAAGGATCTCCCAATTAACTTTTGAATGTTAACTGACTAAGCTCCAAATACGAAGTGTTGACTGGAATATATTAAAAATGCTTTATAGTGGTGAATGATTTCATGAGTAGTTTCTCGTTCAAGAACACGTAGAAGGGGGACTTTGGTATTATCAATTCTCGATGTCTCGACAAAGAATACGTTAAAAATATACAACTTTCCGAGGAGAAGCCAGGGGGTCAGTTTGCAACAATGACGTGTTCCATACCACTGATGTTTCCGGCGCTTTTACCTTCGATTATATCCCGTTTAAAACCGAGAACATCTATCAGATTATCATTGAGATGAATCACTTCATTCTCAGTGGGAGAGCTAATGTAAATTCTTCTCTGTTCCATTGAATGGTTGAATGTGAAAGCACCATTTTTACGAGCAGAGATTTTTCTATTAATTGCACGACAGAAATCGTTCATACTATCATATTCGAGATACTATCATATTCGAGATGCGGGTATATATCAGAGTTAAGTGATTTTATCCATTCTTCTTCCTCGCCATATTCTGGCGCATCGTTTGGTCTCACTTTTATATCATACGTACAACGTTTCTCAGAATATCATATGTATTTTTAAGAACACAATCAACAAGAAGAACTTCATACTTTCACGAAAATTTGATGACTGGGGAGGGTTTTGTCCAAAAACTGTATGTTTTATTCAAATCATCATAGATGGGGTCAGAGGCATCGGACATGAATGTCAAATAAAAGGCATTAGACATTGTGGACGTCTTCAGCGGCAATCCAAGAATCAAAATCAGAGTTGTATCCTAGCCAGCGAACAAGCTACTGTCTCTCATCCTTGCGATTTCGACTCTTTAGTATCTTTTCAATTTGATACCTGCCATTATTTTTGCCTTTTTCTAATTCGTAACCATAAAAAAGAGACCGCCAAGGATATTGTCATCTTTCATATCACGTAGACGGCATATGCATAGGACTAAAAATACTGATTGCAAGTAAAATGTAATTGTGCGGTCTATTATGATGTCTTTGAGTTTTGTCTAGATTCAAAAGATCTGCTTGTAATATGTGCAAGGGGGAAAAGACTTCAGTTTTTGACAATGAATACCGCGAACTCTATGATTTCGATAAAAAGTGTAAATGGAATCATTCTGTAAATACTCTATCACCAACTTCTTTTCAAATCTAGTGACTTGAGCAAGTGTGGTGAGAGGGTTAATAACTCATAAACTCGTTTCAAAACTCGAGCCATTTTGAACGTAAATATGGAGTGGTGTCCACTACCCTTTTACATACTAAATATGGTGGAAAGACACTTTCGTTTGATACCTTTGAAATCATCACCCCCACTTGACGTGCCTTCCGAAAACGGTGCATCTCTTGATATTTCTTCATAATCCCTTAATGGATTTAAAACGTAATTATCCCCAATAAAACTTTTTGAAAATTTGGTCACTTTAAACATCTAAATTTTCTATAAATGAAGCAACTGACCCGCTCCCATTTTCATATGACCTTTCACCCTATTAAAAATACTTCCCGCCTCGCCCTCAAAATTATGAACGTCTGGGTGAAGTATTCGTGTTTCTGTTTTTAAGTAATACGAGTACACATCACCTGTCTTTTCATTAAGAAAAGAATATTTTTTGTGCGATGGTTGCTTTCACGCTGTCCCTACCTTTTGCCTCTCGAACGTGTTTTTTTAGAAATATCCAAATCTTGCTGACATAGGAGTGTTCTACGACCACCGAATGCGTATGGATACTTCCACTTGTAAGAGTATTAAAGGGATCAAAAGAAACAGAAGCAATATTAGAATTCAGAGCTTTGGTGATGTCATCTTTATGCTGTTGTAGGCGTTTCTCGAAATTCTGGTGAGTTATCCCTATATAGAATTTTCCACAGTCACATGGTGTGAATTCTAATATAGCTTCTGTTTCTTTTGATTCTGCTTTAACCAGCCATGCTTTTGAAAATCCTAACCACAAAATACTTTTTGAAGAATCCGCCCTTATTTGTAATGACTTAGGCATAAAACAGGTAGTTCGAGAAGCAATTGAAATCAGACTTAAGGTTAATAATAATATTTCTTTAAATAGGGACTTGGGAGAATATTCACTAAATGCTCTATACAAAAGTAAAACAGTTCAAAATAGGGATGATACCTTTTTATTGACAGTGAAATATAAAATTATTTAACTGGATATTTCGAACACATATACAGTGTTCATCATCAGCAGTAAAACTGTACACACAAATGCTCTATACGCAAATTTGATTAAAAATGACCTTACGAAATATTATAAAAATCCAAAAGATATTAGCACAGAACCTGCCACAAATAGACCTATGAGATCAGCAGCAAAAAAAAAAGCAAGGCTGGCATTAGAAACGTGTTTTTACATCATTCTCTTTCATTTCAATGAAATGCCTCGTTTCATGACAATTTATTTATCAGTCCTGGTTGAACTTCGCTGAGGTAAGGATGCTGGGACTGTTTCGAAAAAAAAATTCATTTTAGGGCGTTGAGAAATTCCCTATTGTTATTCTTTTTTGCGTGTTTGTGTTTCTTAGAGGCAACAGTAAAACGCTTTTCAACACTAGAATGCATTATTTTTAGAAGCATTTAGATCTTAGTTATTTCCTTTTTTATTAACCCAAAAGAAATGTCTTATTTTTAGCTATTTCCCTGAGTTTTCCCCTCGAAACTGTAGTTAGGGTCCCCTTTAATAAATCCCATTATTAAGTTCAAAAAAAGAAACCCATTATTAATTCTGGGTTTGGACCCCCCAAATCTCCTTCTTAGATGCAACAGTAAAACGCTTTTCAAGAAAAACGTTTTGCTAGAATGTGTTATTTTTAGAAGAATGAAGATCATAGTTATTCCTATTTTATCAATGTGAAAGGAATGTCCTGTTTTCAGCTATTTACACCCCCCTCAAAAACTATTGAATCAGGTCCTCAATAACCCGAAAGGGATGTGTTATTTAGCTATTTCTTTAGGAGCGACAAGATTCTACTTTTTTCCTTTATCAACCCTGAAAAGAATGGTGTGTTTTTTAGGATAGGGCAATATCATTCAACCCCCATCTCTCAGACTTGATGAACAAGACCCCCTATAGTCAACTAAAAAGAATTACACATAGTTAGATAAAGCGATAAGTTTTTTGAGAAATATCGAAAAATTTACACTTTCATAAATTTCAACAGCTTGAATGTTGGCCATAGAAGACCCTGCAGCTAGAGTGTCATGGAGCTTGGGACCCCAAGGGGTATATTCCAGAAAACTAGAATCCAACATCTTCTTTCCCTGAAACCTTAGAAAAACTGTTTTAGTTGTTAAAAATAATATTTGGTCACATCCAGTTGTTTTTAGGGCGTAGAAGATCCGGCAGCTTCACGGTCATAAGATGTAGGTCTTGAAAGCCTGGCGAGTTTTTGCATGCGGAGCATAGATGGGATAGCATTCTCCTCCTGTAATGGGACTGGTTCTTGGGTGCTAGGCATAATTCTTGCTTTCTTTATTTTTGGGGGGGGCATTGGTCAGGGTTTTCCTTAAAAAGAAATTAATTTTTAGTTTTCCATGAAGCGGGAAACTATATCTTATTTTCAAGACGTCCCTCACTTAAATTTAACTCGCCCCCGTTTACACTCCAACCCCTTCTATATCGATGCTATAAAACAAGTTTTCACCACCCCCCCCCGATTCCAAAGAAAAAACTAATTTCCAAAAAATAAGTTTTTTAAAAGAAAATAAAGAATTCAATTTACCCAAGTATTTTCTATTCCTCGATTAATTTTTTTGCTTTTATTCTTGTTATAATATAGTTACAAATGCTTTATACAAAATCGTTTAAATGGAACATTTAAATATTCCATATTGCTATTACAGCTCTCAAATAATTCGATATCATTGTCAGAAAAGGCAGATGGTTTGCTGTTGTAGTATAATGAAAGAATATTATCCACTCTTTTCTTTGATAAACTACTTTTATGTAAGCGTTTAGGGTGATATTTCCTAGATGATAGCAGCGGCTATAAATGTGATTTTTCAATATTTATTTAACCGTATATATGGTACGTGTCGTAAGGTAATTACTTGCGATCTGTCTGGTCGGCTTATGAGTTAATTTAGCACACAACATGATACTTCTCTCCTATGTGATAGTAGCTGTCCGAAAGAAAACACGGCTTTATACATCAACGGTTTAACCCAGCTTATTCCCTTTTTTTTACTAATCTGCTATAATATGCTTGAATGCGTTTCTAACGAATTTTATGGGAAAGTTAGGTTATTCTATCATTTTGAGAATGTGTAATAGGCAGAAGGGAGGTTTTTAGATGTATATCTAACATAGAGAATTATATCAGATCAAAATTGGTTGGTGGAGTATATAGAAAGAGAGGATTAACTGTTGATGCCTTTGAGACCTATCCATTTTTTTTTTAAATTGAGGTGTGCCACCTTCAAAATCTTACCTAATACTAATGAAATTTTTGTTCTAATAACCGTTTTCATATCCCCCAGGGACAATAGAGGTACTTGGTTCCCCATTAGAATAGTAGCGGATGAAGTTTTGTTTTCCAGAAAATAGCAGTATAGCCACAAGCCTTTGTTCCATAAAATCAATAGTCTATAACGGTTCTTCTCATAGAAAATGGCGAAGAATTTGCTAACACGAAATGGCGGATAAGCATGAAAATATTGGGATGGTGTGTTGGCTATGCTCTTAGAAGGGACCCTCTGAAGGTTTTCAAAAGGAAATCATGATTTGACAGGGGTTTCGTAGGTTTTTAAAAGAACATTTGAAGAAATCCAGGGTAAAGAAGTCCTGAAGGTTTCTAAAAGACCCAATTATATAACAACCATGGTAATCCTGGAATAAGGAAATCCTGGTCCTTGTAAGTTTTTTTTTTAAAAAAACCATTACGTAACAGAGCCCTGCATCTCTTAGAAAACATTCCCTATGACGTAACGAACAAACTTTATCACGTAGGTGTACTATACACGTGCGCTACGGTATTGTGTCAGACACAGGTGTGCGCAATAACGTCTTGAGGGGCTAGTAGCTCTAATAGTTTACCCTCTATGAGGCTTTCAGAAAGCTTTATACTGTCACTACTGACACCAGATACATCAAACAGTTTGTGGTAACGAAATAGTAAGGAGCACCCCGGCTCAATAGTACCCAAAACTCTAAAAAACGGAATTTTGATATCAATAGCTACATCAAAAGAACTGGATTTTCATGAGGATTTTAAATATAAGTTTAATCATGTTTAGTCTTACCCATCAAAAGTTACGAGCCTGAGAAAATTTGCCTTATTTTAGAAAATAGGGGGAAACAACCCCTAAAAGTCATAGAATTTTAACGAAAATCACACCATCAGATTCAGCGTATCAGAGAACCCTATTGTAGAAGTTTCAATCTCCTATCTACCAAATGTGGAATTTTGTATTTTTTTGCCAGAAGGTAGATCACGGATGCGTGTTTATTTGTTTGTTTGTTTTTTATGTTTTTTCCCAGGGGTGATCTTACCGACCCAGTGGTCCTAGAATATTGCGTGAGGGCTCATTCTAAAGAAATTGAAAAGTTCTAGTGCCCTTTTTAAGTGACCAAAAAAATTGGAGGGCACCTAGGCCCCCTCCCGCGCTAATTATTTTCCCAAAGTCACCAAATCAAAATTCTGAGATAGCCATTTTATTCAGCGTAGTCAACAAACCTTATAACTATGTCTATGGGGATGACTTACTCCCCAACAGTCCCCGTGGGAGGGGCCACAATTTACAAACTTTGACCAGTGCTTACATATAGTAATGGTTATTTGGAAGTGTACAGACGTTTTCAGAGGGATTTTTAGGTTGTGGGGTGGTTGATAAGAGGGGGATATGTTAGGGGAACTTCCCTTGGAGGACTTTCTCACGGGGAAAGAAAATTTTCATGAAGGGAGCGCAGGATTCTCTAGCATTATTTAAAAAAAAAACAAAGAAAAAATAAATATGAAAAAGTTTTTTCAGCTGGAAGTAAGGTGCAGCATTAAAACTTAAAACGAACAGAAATTATTACCCATATGAGGGAATCACCTCCTAATAATTCCTCGATCTTTACGCTAAAGTATTTTTAGTAATGACAACTATTTATTCTACTTTTTTTTTCAACTGAAAGTAAGGAGAAGCATTAAAACTTAAAACGAACAGAAATTATTACGCATATGATAAGCTCACCTCCTCCTAATATCTTGCTCTTTACGCTAAATTATTTTTAGTAATTTTAACTATTTATTCTACGGCTTTTGTGATTCAGGGGTCATTCTTAAGAAATTGGGAAAAATTTAAGCTTTAGTGTAAAGACTGAGGTACTGACGAGGGGGTGAACCCCTTCATATACGTAATAAAAACATGAGAATACAGAAGTTCGTTACGTAAGCTAATTTTTAAGTTACGTATATCTTTTACTTATAAAAAGATTCGTAAAAATTAAAAGTTCTAGTTGCCTTTTTAAGTAACCAGAAAAACGGAGGGCAACCATGCCTCCTCCCCCGCTCCTTTTTCTCAAAATCATTCGATCAAAAGTATGAGAAAGCCATTTAGCCAAAAAAATAAATGTGCAAATTTCGTTTTAATTATTCATCTGCGGAAAGCCAAAATCAAAACATGATTGATTCATAAACGTTCAGAAATTAATTAAAAAAAACAAGTTTTTTTTTAACGGAAACTAAGGAGCCACATTAAAACTTAAAATGAACAGAAATTACTTCGTATATGAAAGATGCTACTTCCTCATCAACGCCCCGCTCTTTACGCTAAAGTTTTTATTGTCATAAAAAAGTAGAGTTAAGACAAAGAGTCAGTATCATGTCTGGTATAACAAAGGAGTGGAACGGATCACACTACATTATCTCTAGTAATTAACTTTTAGAAATACGCTTCTAGGAAAAGAAAAAAAGTTATTTTTTAAAGAATTTCGATTTTAATCTTTTTTAAGATTTTCCGTATATGCTGACTCCTACTTCAGTGCTGTTTTATGTTTCCTATAAGAATAGGTCCAAACATGCCACAATCCCCAGGGGAGAACCCTATCATTTTTTTTAGTGAAATTTGAATGGAAAAAACAAGGTTTTAGGCCACCGTTTTTTTTTGTTTGTTTTTTTAATCGACCCAAGGTAGGCCTTTGGGTCGCCTATCGACCTCTTATCTACCTTTGGCGCAAGTAATGTCCTACCCAAAAAGCCCAAGATTATGCCATTAATTATTTTTTTATCATTACGGGATTCATTCCTGTGAGATATAAGAAGTTTATGCTTATGAAACTTACACACATCGATAAAGACTCAGAAAAAGTAGAAAAAAAGAGTCGCATCTGCCAACGGATATAATCATATGGAACAAGAAAAGTTTTCATTGGAATCCGTCATGTTTTTTTTCTGTCAAGTTTATGGTAGGGTACACTTTGTTTATTTATTTAGAATCCTAATAGGACATGGATAGATTGTATCTATTTCATTAATGTGTTTCTGGCAGATTTGCCAGGATCGTGAAGAATGCAATTATTTTTTTTTTTCAGAAGACATTTTTTGATCCACCACGGTGATGAGTTGATGTCTGCTAAATACGACCCTGTCACTGTTGTAGTTTTATGATTCATATGCCATGTTAAGTTGTTCTTATTTCTTCAGGGGTTCGATCACACTGACGTCACTAGTTTAATTTTTCTGTATGCTGAAGAAGACGTTACGTCAGTACATTTGCAGTCTACCTTACACACCTACCCTACACACAATACTACACAATACTTACACAATACTACCCTACACACCTCTAAGAAACGCTCGTTAAAAAAAAAAAAAAAAAAAAATGCTCGGTAAGTTGGGCATGTATGTAGGTTCGAGTCTATTTCAGAGGCGAAGCCCAGTTTGTTCAAACTGCAAACAAAGTGGCAATTTGCAAATGGTGTGGGAAACCATGGGGATAATAGAGAAGACGTGAGCTTTCCTGATGAGGGAGACTGCTGTACGGCAAATGTTTTTTTTTACCATTGAGTGATGTTGGAACATTGTTATGATTGTATAATGGTGGCGGCGCCATTGATGTATTTGATGGCATCCATGTTGGCAGTTGCACTGCTTAAAAAGGGTTCGAGAAGGGCAATGAACAAGTGTGAATAGATTTTGAAATGGCTTTACCTGTGGGGTTTGGAATCGCTGATCATTTTTTTAAATACACTTTTGGTGTCCTGTGGTGGCGCAGTGGATTTGACCTTAGCTTGGTACTACGGGACCCAGAGATCGAATCACGCTGCAGGAATGCACTGCAGGGCCGACGCAAGGACCTTAGTAGTCAAGAAGGTCGTTAATTCTTAAATAAATAAAATAGATAAATAAACTTTTGGGATTGATCTCGGATAAAAAAAAAAAATTGTCCTAGGATTTTTGTTTGCTTTGAAATTAACGTTTATTTTTCGATTAATATATCTCGTGGTCTCAACACTCAAAGAATGTTAGGATTCAGTTAAATGTTTTCACTAATGTATGCTTGTTGTTGTTTTTTGCTCATCATTGTTTCGTCTTGTGCGATGCTTTTGATCAACAGCTGTTACTTAATCTTTTAACCAAACCAATAACATTTAATAAATTAAATTGGAAACACGGGGTGTAACTTAGATACGAAAAGAACTAGGATTAATTTATTAGTCATGGCTTCTTTGCTTGGAGAAGCTTGACATGGATAATAATGTTTTTGAAGTTAAATTAAATATTGAAAAAACATGTTTTTCAACTTAAAGTAAGGAGCAGCACTAAAACTTAAAACGAAGAAATTATTCCTTATATGAGGAGGCTTGCCCCCTCGTCAATACCTCGCTCTTTACTCTAAAGTTCGAATTTTGCTCCAATTCTCTAAGAATGACCCCCGAATCACAAAGGCCGTTTAATTAGAATAAACAGATCTTTTGAAAGTGCTGAAAAAAAACTTTAGCGTTAAGAACGAGTCATTGTTTCCCCTTTTTTCGAAAATAGGGCAAATTTTCTCAGGCTCATAACTTTTGATGGATGGATTGATGAAAGTTGTATATTTAAAATCAGCATAAAAATCCGATTCTTTTGATGTATCTGTTGGCATCAAAGTTCAATTTTTAGAGTTTCGGTTACTATTGAGCCGGGTCTCTCCTTAGGCTACTTTCAGTTCGTTACCACGATTTGTTTGAAAGTATCCATGCTTTAATGTAAAGTTTATCACTGTTGGGTGAATTTCAGGATAGATTGAAAAAACAGCCATCATCGGTTTTTTATTCCCTTATTGATAACTGTAGCGAACATGGGTTTTAGGTATAACAAATAATATTACTCTGAATTACTGCCCAGATATGGTAAGAATTTTATCCTCATTGGCTGAATTGTTTTGATCTTTAAATTTTTATAACGATTATTGCAATAATTGAGATAATTCAAGGACAAAATTGTAAAATATATAAGGGGGTATATTCTGGCCCGGTACGTGTGCAGGGGGGGGGAGCTCTGTCAATACTGGAACTCGCGAATACTTCCCAATTCCTCCGCATTTTGTTGCATTCTTATTATTGCTACATTTTTGCCTCTCTTTAAAATTACCCCTCCCCCCGAAACCTAATCCTGGTTATAAATAGCGACGAAGACCACACTGCCTTTCCATCACAAACACCAAAAACAAAAAGAACTAGGGAATTTCTCAAGACAATGGGAAACAAATTAGAATGAATATTTCGGCCCTATGTCCAAGGGCCGTTCTCAGCAATACAAAAGTATATAAGAAGAAACAACTTACAACAGGATAAAATCAATAAAACTAAAATGAAAAGTTTTTCAAAACAGTCCTGTCATCCTTACCTCAGCAAAGTTCAACCAGGACTCAAGTCAACCAGGACTAGAGTCCTAGTTGAACTTTGCTGAGGTAAGGGTGCCAGGACTGTTTTGAAAAACTTTTCAATTTAGTTTTATTGATTTTATCCTGTTGTAAGTTGTTTCTTCTTTATCATTTTTCTATTGCTGAGGACGGCTCTTGGACATGTGGCCGAAATATTCATTCTAATTTGTTTCCCACTGTCTTGAGAGATTCCCTATTGTTCTTCTTGTTTATGGTGTTTGTAATCCCGGTTACCTTCCTGATCCCGATATCGTTGTTAGTCGTACAATATTGTACGCTTTAACAATCATAGCTGAATAGCCCAAGTTTTGGGGCAGGTGAAATAAGGTGAGAGTTGTTACCAAGGCTTCCTGGCATGGGAAGTGGGTTCAGTGCTTCAAAACAAATTCAAAAATTAGGACAAGCTACAACAATGGTGATTTTCTTATCACGACTCTCGTTTCTTCTACTTCTCTTCTTAGTATTTTAATAATCTATCCGGTTATCAAAATATTGCCTATTTATTTTTGGAACACACAAACAGTAAACGCCTTAGGCAAATATCCCAAAGGCTAAACGGCACCACAATGGTGGCTGGCGTGGAAACTCATCTACAATAAAGGGAATGATTTGGCGTATTTTCTGAAGAAAGCTTTCTTCCAATAACCTCCTTCTCCATGATTGTGAGGCTAACTCTCAACCCAAAGAATATAAGGACTTCTAAAGTTTACAAACCTTTTTAAGGAGTTTACACGATTATCTTGGAAACTTATAATTGTTTACTTTTATCCAGGAAAAGCTACTAATTGGAAATATGGACATCCAAGTTACCAGTTAGTATAACTGAAATAATGCTGCTTTTAAGACCGATGGGACTGTGTTTCATCAGGAATATACGTAGGCATGGTTTAGGGTTCATTCCTAAATTGTTGCAGATGTTTCACTTTCCTCTAAATTTCCTATAATAATCCTTCAATAAGATGTATATGTCCTGCTTGACTAATTTCCCTCTCGAAAATAAATTGACAAATGTTTCGCGTAAGGACCTATCAACAATTCAGAATTTGCAATTAAGATTGACAGTGACCTTCCAGAAGAAATAGCAGATGATGAAGCTATTTCAAAAGCTAATGTAAAATACTGGATTCTGTAGTTCTCTAAATTTTCGGAAGTAAAATAATCTTACAGAATTGCGGATTTTGAGCGAAATGTTTAATGTTCTACCCTGCCTCTCAGATTCGCTGGATTAAATTCAGTTTTTGTGGTATGATCACTTGGTTGAATTCGTAGAAATAGAAGACATGACATTTCGACTCGCTTTGATCTTTTGTGACACCAAAGGTTTTAGGCTATTGATAGTAATTATATTTATAGAAAAAACTGCTTCTGTCGATTTCTGCAATATTCTGTGATATTGTATAAGACAAAATCTGGTCCCAACCCCCACTAGTAAGAAAAAGGGAGTGTTGGCCGTCTCTATAAACTCAATTTTCGGCCTCAGTAGACGACGATAATTTTTTTGAATATGATCAGTTTTGGGAAAGTTGCGTGAATTAAAGTACAAAATGGTTAAATGTCTAATAGTACATTTTTCAGGAGGAGTGAAAACACGAAAATATAGAAATTTTCTTTAAAAAGAAAAAAGAGAAATATAATTATTAGGATCGCTGCTGTTTTTGCAAACGCGGTATAATTACACCATTAAAGTTTGGCAATGACAAAAATTCCGTCCTGGACCTTGTAAATTCCCGGGTGAGGAACCAGGAGAAGGAATTTAATTTTGGGAGGTGTCCAAAAGGAATTCGAAACCGCTGTCTCGGACCGTCTATTCGAAGCCAAATTTTGGCTCAAACTTCACATCAAAGGTCCAACGATTTATTATCTGTAGACACTTTAGAATTTGTAGCAATGAGATTGAATATATGCGGCATGTCAACGGGAAAAAAATCAATTAGATGATGTTGTTGATTAAATTTTAAAAGTGGTCGATCTCAAAGTATTTGTAATTGGTTAGATTTTCTGTGTCGCCTGTTGATTTTGAGTTGTCTCTATTGTCTTCTTTGCTTGGAGAAGCTTGACATGGATAATAATATTTTTATGATGAGGCTTGAACCTCCTAACAGTTAAACCATTTGGTTCCGCCTGATTACTGTCCAAAATCCTAATCAAGTTAGTTAACTCTAGAAAAATACTAGAACAGACGATGGGCTGCCCATTCTCTGCCCGATGGGTCACCTGGTGTAGTCTTTGGAATACCAATTGCTATGCCACGTGGCTCTTCCATGCTATACATGACAAACTTCCACCATGTTTGCCACATGGCACACGTAGCTGGTCAGCGTGATTTTTGAAAGTGGACAATCCCTCGAAACGAGTAGCAATATGAGAAAATGTAGGACAACGATAAAAAGAAGTAATTCACATGATTTCATTGAAAATGAGAAAAATACAAATATTTTCGTAGTGACCAACGCTCAGTGGTCCTCAATGCAAAAATATAGTTAAAATTTCACGTGAAAAAAAAAAAAATACCAACTTCAAAAACAAAAAATAAAAGAGAAAAGTCACCTTCTCCATGAACCGTTAAAATGCGACTGAATAATAAGCCCTGATGTTGAATAAAAGACCAAATTTCTATTTGAGAGTGTATTTTGTACCTATAGGTTTTCCAGTTTAGGGTAGTGGGAAAATGATTAAAACCTTATTGATTTTGATTTTTCTAATTTGTATATGATCATGCTTTGCAGTCTGGTGTAAATAGTATTGTATTGAAAAATGAGTCTAAATGGCTTTTACTATTTCATGGAACTGTGGATATTTAATTTATCAATGGCTATTCAAGTAGCTTACCGGATCCTAACATTTAACAATAAATATTAATTAATTAAAATATTAATTGTTAATAAATTAATTAAGAATATAATTAAGTAATATAATTATAATTAATTAATACAATTTAATTGATTAATAAAATATTGGTTTAATAATCAATTAATAAATAATAATTAATTCAAAAAAATATAAACAGAGTAACATTCTTTACTCTAGAGGTTCATTTACAAATAAGGAGCTCAACTCCCAAATTGATACCACCATAAAACAGTCATAGGAAAAAAAAACTCCCACAGAAGATAGTCTACGTGGACCTTGCTGAAGAAATATTCAAAATGTTTTGTTTGGGTATGTAATGATATTTAAAAGAAAGTATTTAAGCACATTTAAGATTGGGGTTAATCAAATTGCTCTCCTGATAAATTAGTATAGAGTTGGCTTTTTTTCGTAACCTTTATGTTTAAGTAATTTCTTAAAGAACAGACAAAGCTAAGGACTAATCTAATGTTTTAACCAAAAAATCTTTAAAAAAAACACATAAAGGTGCATCTAATATAATTGGCAGCCGAACAACTTAAGATTCTCAGCTTTTAAATTTGCTCACTGGATAATACCCAATGTTTAATAATGATGATTTTTTTTTTCTTTTATCCTTTAAGCTTTTTGTAGTTGATCGGTTACATGCGTGTTTAGCAGTACCCTTGTCGCTTGGATTTACATAAATTCTAGTCACACTGTCAGTCAAATATGTTTCTTCTGGACTGGAGCAACTTAGGAGCAAAAGGTTGATGGTTACCTCAGAGGCTAACACGGTTTTGATGATGATCCTTTGAAAGATTGTGGCGATAACGCTGATCTACGTTAATCTTTACAATATTTGGATGCTTCATTAAATTTTAAGCATGTCTTTAATGGGTTGCGCGTTTTCTGCCTGTTGGTGTACATCTCGGAGCGACAATTTTCCTCCCACACAACGCCTGGTGCCACGCTTGATGCACCTCCGCCACCCACAACACGCACCAAACGGTGCACGTGATCTTGAATGTTCCAATGGGCTACAACTGTCCTCTATATATATATATATATATATATATATATATATATATATATATATATATATATATATATATATATATATCTATATATATAAAAATAAGTTGTCTGTCTGTCTGTGGATGGATGGATCAGGTGACGTCACCTGAAAAAACTGGATCAGGTGACGTCAAAACTGAAAAAACTAAAAAAAGGCAAAAACTACAAAAAAAAACTAAAAACTAATAAAAAAAATAAAAAAGCTAAAAAACTAAAAAAACTAAAAAAAGGCAAAAACTACAAAAAAAACTAAAAACTAATAAAAAAGCTAAGAAACTAAAAAAACTAAAAAAAGGCAAAAACTACAAAAAAAACTAAAAACTAATAAAAAAGCTAAGAAACTAAAAAAACTAAAAAAAGGCAAAAACTACAAAAAAAACTAAAAACTAATAAAAAAAATAAAAAAGCTAAAAAACTAAAAAAACTAAAAAAACTAAAAAAAGGTAAAAAACTAAAAAAACTAAAAACTAAAAAAAACTAAAAAAAAAGGAAAAAACTGAAAAATAAGCTAAAATAAAGGTAAAAACCAATAAAAAACTAAAAAAAAAACTGAAAAAACTAAAAAAAGGCAAAAACTACAAAAAAAAAACTAAAAACTAATAAAAAAAAGTAAAAAAGCTAAAAAACTAAAAAAACTAAAAAAACTAAAAAAAGGTAAAAAACTAAAAAAAATAAAAAATTAAAAAAAACTAAAAAAAAGGAAAAAACTGAAAAATAAGCTAAAATAAAGGTAAAAACCAATAAAAAACTAAAAAGAAAAAAAGGAAAAAACTAAAAAAAATTTTCATCTAAAAAACTAAAAAAAACTAAAAAAGGTAAAAACTAAAAGAACTAAAAAAGAAAAAAATAAATGACGAAACTCAAAGAGAAAGCGACCAGGACAAAAGGAATGTTCGATTATCAATCAACAAAGCACCGGGACACAGGGAGTATAAATGACGACCAGGACATAAGTAAAAAAAAAAACTATCTATATATATATAAAAATAAGTTGTCTGTGGATCTGTGGATCGTGGATCAGGTGACGTCACCTGAAAAAACTGGATCAGGTGACGTCAAAACTGAAAAAACTAAAAAAAGGCAAAAACTACAAAAAAAACTAAAAACTAATAAAAAAAATAAAAAAGCTAAAAAACTAAAAAAACTAAAAAAAGGCAAAAACTACAAAAAAAACTAAAAACTAATAAAAAAAATAAAAAAGCTAAAAAACTAAAAAAACTAAAAAAACTAAAAAAAGGTAAAAAACTAAAAAAACTAAAAACTAAAAAAAACTAAAAAAAAGGAAAAAACTGAAAAATAAGCTAAAATAAAGGTAAAAACCAATAAAAAACTAAAAAAAAAACTGAAAAAACTAAAAAAAGGCAAAAACTACAAAAAAACTAAAAACTAATAAAAAAAGTAAAAAAGCTAAAAAACTAAAAAAACTAAAAAAACTAAAAAAAGGTAAAAAACTAAAAAAAATAAAAAATAAAAAAAAACTAAAAAAAAAGGAAAAAACTGAAAAATAAGCTAATATAAAGGTAAAAACCAATAAAAAACTAAAAAGAAAAAAAGGAAAAAACTAAAAAAAATTTCCATCTAAAAAACTAAAAAAAACTAAAAAAGGTGAAAACTAAAAGAACTAAAAAAGAAAAAAATAAATGACGACACTAAACTAAAAACTAATAAAAAAACTAAAAAATCTAAAAATCTAAATAAGCTAAAAAAGAAAAAAAAAGGAAAAAAATAAAGGAGAAAAACAAAACTAAAAAACGAATGTATATACAGACCGGGACACCGGGATACAAATGACGACCGGGACACAGGGAATATAAATGACGACCGGGACACAGGGACACAACTACAACAGGGACACCGGGGGAAACAGGGGGATGTAAATGACGACCGGGACACCGGGACAGGGAATGGTCGATTAGCAATCACCATCAACAAAGCTCAAGGGCAATCATTAGAATCATGAGGTATAGATCTGAATACAGATTGTTTTCCCATGGACCATTATATGTTGCATGTTCAAGAGTCGGTAAACCTGACAATCTATTTATATGCAAAGACAATGGGACAGCAAAGAATGTTGTATATTCGCAAGTTTTACGTAGTTAAAACCATATATATATATATATATATATATATATATATATATATATATATATATATATATATATATATATATATATATATATATATATATATATATATATATATCTATCTATATTCACAGGTGGGACATAGGGACACAACTACAATGGCGCGTAACTATTATGGCGCGTAACGACTTACGCGCGCGGGGGGGCTTGGGGGGGGCGCGAAGCGCCCCCACCAACTAGGTGTTGGGGTGGCGCGAAGCGCCACCCCAACAGCTAGTATATATATATATATATATATATATATATATATATATATATATATATATATATATATATATATATATATATATATATATATATATATATATATATATATATATATATATATAAACCTTTTGAAAGGTTTTTGAGCCATATTGTTATAAAACTAGATAGTTGGCTAAATTTGGTATTCGATATCAAACAGTTCGTGGTAACGAACTGTAGTAAGGAGCGACCCGGCTCAATAGTAAACGAAACTCTAAAAAACGGAATTTTGATGCTAAAAGATATATCAAAAGAATTGAATTTTCATGCTAATTCTAAATATATAAGTTTCATTAAATTTAGTCTTTGTCATCAAAAGTTACGAGCCTGAAAAAATTTGCCTTATTTTGGAAAATAGGGGAAAACATCCCCTAAAAGTCATAGAATCTTAACGAAAAACACGCCATCGCATTCGGCGTATCAGAGAACCTTATATCAAAAATTTCAAGCTCCTATGTACAAAAATGTAGAATTTCGTATTTTTTGCCAGAAGACAAATCACGGGTGCGTGTTCATTTGTTCTTTTGTTTTTTTTATTGTTTTTTCTTTTCCCCAGGGGTCATCGTATCGACCAAGTGGTCCTAGAGTGTCGCAAGAGGGCTCATTCTAACGGAAATGAAAAGTTCTAGTGCCCTTTTTAAGTGACCAAAAAAATTGGAGGGCACCTAGGCCCCCTCCCACGCTCAATTTTTTCGCAAAGTCAACGGATCAAAATTTTGAGATAGCCATTTTGTTCCGCATAGTCGAAAATCATAACAACTATGTCTTTGGGAATGACTTACTCCCCCACAATCCCTGGGGGAGGGGCTTCAAGTTACAAACTTTGACCAGTGTTTACATATAGTAATGGTTATTGGGAAGTGTACAGACGTTTCCAGGGGGATTTTTTTGGTTTGGGGGTTGGGTTGAGGGGAGGGGGCTATGTGGGAGGATCTTTCCTTGGAGGAATATGTCATGGGGGAAGAAAAATTCAATGAAAAGGGCGCAGGATTTTCTAGCATTACTATAAAAAAACAATGAAAAAACAAACATGAAAACGTTTTTTCAATTGAAAGTAAGGAGTAGCATTGAAACTTAAAACGAACAGAGATTATTACGCATATGAGGGGTTCTAAAAATACTTTAACATAAGGAGCGACGTATTTAGGAGGAGATAAATACCTCGCTCTTTATGCTAAAGTATTTTTAGTAATTTCAACTATTTATTCTACGGCCTTTTTGATTCAGGGGTCATGGATAAAACTTACGATTTAGTGTAAAGAGCGAGGTATTAACGATGGTACAGACCCCCTTGTATACATAATAAAAATATAAGAATATAAAAGTTTGTTACGTAAGTTAATTCTTAAGTTACGCATATTTTTTACTAATAAAAACGTTCGTTAAAAATTAAAAGTTCTAGTTGCCTTTTTAAGTAACCGAAAAATTGGAGGGCAACTAGGCCTCCTTCCCCACCCCTTATTTCTCAAAATCGTCTGATCAAAACTAAGAGAAAGCCATTTAGCCAAAAAAAAGAATTAATATACAAATTTCATTTTAATAATTTATGTGCGGAGAGCCAAAATCAAACATGCATTAATTCAAAAACGTTCAGAAATTAAATAAAAAAAACTAGTTTTTTTAACTGAAAGTAAGGAGCAAGATTAAAACTTAAAACGAACAGAAATTACTCCGTATATGAAATGGGTTGTCCCCTCCGCAATCCCTCGCTCTTTACGCTAAAGTTTGACTCTTTGCCACAATTCTACTACTTAAAACAATTAAAAGCTTTATCGTAAAGAGCGAGGGATTGCGGAGGGGACAACCCATTTCATATACGGAGTAATTTCTGTTCGTTTTAAGTTTTAATCCTGCTCCTTACTTTCACTTAAAAAAAACTAGTCTTTTTTTTTATTTAATTCTAGTCATAAACCGTACGAATATTATTCTAATGTTAGTGCAGGGTCTAACATACGGTAAGGTAAGGTAAGCTCTTAGAATCAGCAGGGCAACATAGACGCGGAGAACGAAAGGCTGAATTAAAAAGGCAGCCTCTTGTTGATCAGTCCTTTTAGAAGAACATGACGGCAAAAGTTAATAGGTGGTTATTTCAGAAGTTTGAAAATTTCAGATTGAGACCTTTAGGCGTGACAATAATGGAATATCAATAGTTTTTGTGTGTTGACATGACCATATCCAGATTTTGTTACCGGATTTGACGTCCCTCCCCTCTTGCCGAAATTTTTGTTCGACTCGTAAAAAACGTAACAAAATTACATATTTTTAATAGCCCCCCCCCCCGAACAAAAATCTGGGATGGGCCCTTGTGTATCTATGTATCATTACATCCTGAAATATGTCGCGTGGCTTTCGACATTGTAATGGAGTATATCTAATATTTATTTATTTATTTTTTTTTGTATTCGTAATACGCTTCTTCAAGTCCTTATCCACATTCATTACGATTTTTTTTTAAATATGTTTGATTGAAATGGTATTTATTTTAATAACGAGTCATTTTTATCAAATTATGTTTTGTTTCAGGTGACCGAATAATTCAAGTGAACGGTGATTCAGTGGTGGATAGGAGTTATGCTCAAGTAGTTCAAATGATACAGACAAGTGGTCCAAATTTGAAGTTGGTCGTTGTTCCCAAAGAAGAAGATATAATACAATTGGTAATCTACCGATTTTTTTTTCAAGTGATGCGGGCTTCTTATAATTCTCACGCTATAGATTAAAAGCAGAACTATTCGTTGCATTATATCTCCTGTTACCGGAAAATTGATGTACATCAACCTTCTCAGGCACGAACGCTGTTTTTTCCCTGGGGGGTGGCAAAAGTATTTTTTGGTAATTTGAATTAGAAATGCTCAGTAATTTATAAGTTTTTAGGGGGTGGGGGGTTGAATTTCAAGACTTCTCCTGTGTACTTCCTTGAACCCTCCCCCACCCATTATCTATTATCTAGTGAACACGAGTCTTAGGAATATTTGGAAACGGTCTTAGAGTTACTCTTAAGTAGGAATGCCGATATGTGTTTTTTTGAAGGACAGGAAGGAGGAGCCCCAGTTCACGGACTGTTTCTAGGGGGGTAAGAATTTTTGGTATTTGTGTATTATTCAGAACACACTTAATGAGTGGAGTTCGGTTCTGTCATGAAACAAACTACGATGCAGGTACATTTTGTTGAGAAAATCCGGTTTCGTAGCCACAAAGACAAAACTCAATTTAGTTTGCTACGCATAGTGATAGAAGATAGTGTCTGAACAAGGATTTTGAAATGAAGATTTGAGATTTGCCAAAGACTGAAAAAGAGCCAACTATATTATTTTTACAGGATAAGGGGTTGTTGCCCGCAACAAAACAGTACAGCAATGGACACAACATGACTTTATAACCTAACCTAACTTAAGCTGACATCGTAGTTTTTTTCACGAAAGAACCTAACTTCACTTGTTGAGTGTGTTCTGTATAATACACAAGTACCGAATTTTTTTAATGGGGATACAGAAGAGGTTTTTTATTTCAAAATCTAAGAGGGGATGCTTTTTTTTTATAAATGAAAATACTCATAAAAGGTATTTTCAAAATCTAGAGGGGTGTAATTACTCCCTGTATACCCCTGTAATTCGTATCCCTCGCAAGATGGCGTCTTTAGATGGGAAATCGCATTCCTGTCCAGCATCCCTAGAAATCATGATACATCGAATTTGATTCTCTTGGACAATAGATCAGTTATTTGGAGCATCACAAGAAAAATCGCTTGAAATCCAATAGTTACACTGAAATCCATTTTAATGAGCTGTTTCCCACTCATTTGTCTTTTGGGCTCTTCTGAAATAAAAGTTAAGAACCTGTCTCTTCCGAAATGAATAAAGTTGAATAAGGAAGTTAAAAAAAAAATAGTCGCAGCCTTGTATAGCTGGCATAGGACGACTAAATACTTGTCCACCTTTTCCAGATTATCTTTTATATTCACACAAAACATTTTAATTACGAAAATCCTTCTGGGTCATTCCATGTCAAGTCAACCAGGTCATGACACCCACCTCTTTAGATTTTGATGAAACTTGGCACGATTGTTGCGTTTGCTATCCTATTGATAAATACCAAATTTTATTTCTCTATCTCTTATAGTTTTTTTTTTTTCTACAATTTTTTTTATTTTCTTAATTTAGTGCGATTTCTGGCCTTGGATTTTGCGTCTTGCAATGTAACTTGTAGCTTAAAAAATTAATATATTGAAAACTATTTTAGATATCATCATGCAACTTTGCGTAATATTTAATTAATATATTTAAAATAAAGAAAAAATACATTCATTAACCTATCTCAACTCCAAAAAATAATAAAAATATTGTAATCAGAATTTTTTATTTATTTGTAAACCATTGTTGGGATTTATTAAAATTGCAATATCTCAGGTCTCAGACCTGGTAGAGTGTTCATATTTTTTTTTTTACATACTCCTAGATACATAGGCTAACAGATAAACAAAAAAGATGTATGGCTTTTTCACATGTTTAGTTAATATTCTAAAAAGTAGAATATTATTAAGAAATTATAAATTTGAGGTTTACTTGCATTTAATAAATGTGAAATAATGTAAAAACTGTAGTCTAAGAATCAATATCTTTTACAGCAATTATTAGTTCTGCTTGTTATATTTTTTCCACTTCATCCAACAGTCTTCTGTTTTTCTGATACACTCTTTTTTGAAGTAGTATATTCTGCCAGTGCTACTTGATTGTGGTGCATCAACTGTACTAATAACGTGCTCCAAAGGTATTATGCACAAGTCTTCTCTTTGTGGCCAGTAAAAGCTGGCACCAGGTCCTGGAGGGTGAAGAAAAATTTCAGCATCTTCTTCTTCATGAAACACAGTTTTAACCAAGTACCACTTTCCATCGTAGTTTGGAGCCACATAATCGTTTAAAGATGGTTGAATGCAGACCCAATCCGTAGCAGAATCACAAGAAAACATTAGAGTAGGATTAGGACAATCAGTAGTCCTCCTTATTTCAATTTGATTTGTATTTAGTGGTTTGAAATAATGGAAACTTCTATTACTGGGAATAGTCTTGGTGGTTAAAAATCGTGACGCTAACTCCAATCTGAAAGCTTCAGCATTTTTTTTTGTCAATAAAGTGAAAGTTTATTTTTTCAATATTGACTTTACAGAAATCATAAACTTGAGTTGCTGTCTTGATTTGATTTTCATCTGAAAGTTGAAGGCTGCCTTTTCTAAAAATTCTCTTAACAGTTCCTCCCAAGCCATCACATATTGATTTCCCGTGGCTTGTTGCAAAGAATGAATGTTCGGCTTTCATTCCAAAGTCTTTATGATGGTTTGTTAGGTTTTTGAAACTATTTCTATTTTTGTATTGACCAGCACAGCCGTCAGTGAAATAATGAACTTGGTTTATTTCGGGATGATTTTCTTTCAGCCATTTGAAATTTCTTTTTTTTACGTAATTCACAAAACAAGTGTCATGTTGTAAATCATCACTTATGAAACAATGGTTGGAAGTTAAAACTTTATCATCCTTTTTTAAGTAGAGTCCAACTGGAAGAATTGTGCATCCACCTTTGTTCTAGTGATAATTTTGGAACTCATTTTGAATGGTGTAAGAATAATTTTCACTGAAAACCATTACTACAATTGCTGTATTCAAAGGCGGATCTTCTTTCAATTTTTTGAATATTTTAGATTGTGATTTTGTAATATATGAATGTGGGATTAGGTTTTCTACAGATTTGCTCAGTAAAGAAATAAAGCCTTCAGTGCTGATTGATTGCTTAACCATTTCTGTCCTGTCAGTATTAAACCATTGGCTTATAATTATTTCTTCTTCTAAATTATAATCTTCACTCAATTTTGCAGTTAAGTATTCAATCAGGGCATCATCAGATGGACAGTTGTCACAATGGCTTAGCATACACTCACCGTTTTCAACATTACAAACCAACATCTTGATCAAATCTTTGTAACTTTCGTCAATTCTTACAGCATCTAGTAACAATTTCACATTCTGGTGTATGCTACATACACATATTGTATGGGTACCTGCTGACCCAGCAAGGACACACCACTTTGGTCTTATACTGCAAAATTTCGGGAATCCTATTTTCAAGTCGGGGCATTCCCATTTAAAACAAGAGTAAACTACTACTACTACTACTACTACTAAAAACTCACTGCAGCACCAAGCCGCCTGAGGCAAACACAGCTACGCACGCTCCTCCTCCAACCTAATCTATTTAAAGCCTCCCTTTGTACACCCTCCCAGGAAGTTCCCATTTCCTTTAAATCTTTATTTATGACATTCTCCCAACCCAGACAAGGACGAACTGCTTTCCGTGTAGCCCCAGACGGTTGGCCAAAAAGGACAACCTTCGGTAATCTGTCATCCTTCATCCGTAGAACGTGGCCTAGCCATCTCAACCTTTCTTTCATTATAGCCCCAGAAAGCGGGATTGAACCACACTTTTCGTACAACCTACTGTTTGAAATACGGTCAGTCAGCCGGGTACCCAGAACAATCCGTAGGCAATTTCTCTGGAAAACATCTAGTAAATTTTCATTTGCTTTTCGGAGTGCCCATGCTTTAGAGCCATATTTGACCACTGTCATCACTGTAGCTTCCAATATTCTAATCTTGGTTTGTAGACTTATCTTTCTATTCTTCCAAACTTTTTTTTAACTGTGAAAAAACACCCTGAGCTTTAGCTATTCTACTTTTAACATCTTCACTGCTCCCACCATCTTTACTAATAATACTACCAAGGTAACTGAAGCTCCCAACCTGATCAATCTTTTCGTTACCTAATGTCACCTGTTCATCTCCACTTATTCCTAGCCTTAGTGACTTAGTCTTCTTAACATTAATTTTCAAGCTCCCAAAACAAGAGTAAAGCTTTCTCAAATTACTGAGAATAAGTCTTTTTTGCATATAAATATTTTTTTTAATGCTCACTTTGTCTTTTGCTCCGGGTAAAACTCTCGAATTCTCGTCACTTTGGTAAAAGTCTGTCACAAGTTTAACTGTGTGTTTCGGAGAGTGTGTTACCTTTTTTAGGGTCAGGGATAGCTAGGATACCTTTTTCTCGTTTAAGTTTTCTTGCTTGTTGTACCATATATTTGGTCACCTGAAATTCTGTAGCAACTTTTTTTCTGGCTCCAAGATTCTGGCACCAAAGTCAGAATCTGGACTCTTTGGGATCTCCCAACAGATATAAGTTTTTCTATTAAAAGGCCCACGAGCTTATCAAAATCTTCTGCTTTTTTGATAAAATTTCTTTTGTCTTCTTTTTCGTCTTCTGACATTTCAATGTCATAATCTAGAGCTTTGGAGATTTTTTTCTTTACTTCTTTTGTTACTTTTTCAATTTTTCTTTTGTAATACGATTCCTTACTATGTGATGACAAATTATGAAGTTTAATTGGAGTTAAACCCAAATCATTTAAGGCTGCATTTGTTTGTGAAAGGGAGACATTTCTAGATTCAAATGAATCCAATTCAATCATTAGTTCGTCATCAGATTCATTTTCAGTGATTTTAGTTTTTTCTTCACAGAAGTTTCGACATGAAGGGCATGTCTTTTGTCCAGGTTTGACAAAAATATTTTTTTTCACACAATTGTTTTGAAAAACTTAAAGATACACTTCTTAGTGACTTTTTTATTGGCTTTTTGTGTTTTTTAATGGATCTATGCATACTGTTTGATATTTTGCAAACACATTGAGAAAGTAGTAGCTGTGATGGGAACAAACATTTTTAAATTCAATTAAATCGATTCCAGATCTAAGTTGAATTAATTCTTTTTCTTCCTCGGTTAACTCTGATACAGATTGTAATTTTTTGGAAGGTGTATAAGTTGTCTGAAAACAGTCTGATTGTTTAAATAGTCCAATGATACAAGCTTGAGGATTTGTCATTTTGATTTCCGCTTACCCCATTTTAAAACTTTAATTTACTTTCAAACCAACTGTTTCAAATTGCGTATTCTTTTAGTTGGTTTGTAATTTTGTTACTCATAAATAATGTTGAATATCAGTCAAACATGTAAAAAAGCCATATATCTTTTTAGTTTATCTGTTAGCCTATTTATCCAGAAGTTTGTAAAAAAAAAATAAAAAAAATATGAACACTCTACCAGGTCTGAGACCTGAGATATTGCAATTTTAGTAAATCCCGACGATGGTTTACAAATAAAGAAAATTTCTGATTATAATATTTTTATTGTTTTTTGGAGTTGAGATAGGTTAGTGAATGTATTTTTTCTTTATTTTAAATATATTAACTAAATATTATGCAAAGTTTCATGGTGATATCTCAAATGGTTTTCAAGATATTAATTTTTTAAGCTACAAGTTACATTGCAAGACGCGAAATCTGAGGCCTAAAATTGCGTTAAATTAAGTAAATTAAAAAATTTGTGAAAAAAACTATAAGAGATAGAGAAATAAAATTTGGTATTTATCAATAGGACAGCAAATGCAATAATTGTGCCAAGTTTCATCAAAATCTAAAGAGTTGGGTGTCAAATTAATTATTTACTGGGTGATTTGACATGGAATGACCCTTCTATTTTTCTATTGGAAAAAGTCTCGAAAATCTCTTGAAAGATCTTAGCTCCCTACCCTTCTGCAATGCCCCGTTTTATGCATGTCTAGCTATACTTCCAGGCCTACACATATTTTTGGCGAGAAATGTCCAAACAACTGCAAACAACTCCCGTTCACACACGGAGTTCAATTCTTGAATGCATGATTTAATGCTAAGCGTTTAGTTCTAGAGTCCTCTAGAGTTCTAGAGTCTAAAACTTTGTCTAGACTTTGAGACTGTTCCAATCAGGGAGCTACTTTTTGTCACTATATCCATCACCTATGCTAACAAGTTGTGTTCACGTAAATATTTGACAAAACTTTCGTGCCTATGCAATTGTCATAATTATTATTGTTGTGGATGGATTGACAAAAATGAGGAGAGGCTCAGGCAACAAAGATTTATTGTCATCACCCCCCCCCCAAAAAAAAACAGCATTAATAACTCATGGGCTATTGTTACCTCTTGGGCGAGGTACATTGAGACAGAAAGCGTCTATATCTTGTTTCTCCCTATATAGAAGAGCCTTTCTTGGTAGTGTCAAGGTGTCTACCATTTACCTCCCCCCTTCCATTCCAAGAACCCCATTCGCCTGAATCATACTGGGTTGGACAGGCACAGATTATCCATCAAAAGAAGGGAGAGTCACCCACCACTCACCATCCATTAATGGAAAGTGGCATTTGATCCTCAGAACTGGTACTAGTATGCAGTGCTGGTACTCAGAACTTCTCTCTCCCAATCCGGACTGCTCCTCGGGGTATTTTTCCTCGCGCCATAATAGATGTTTTGTATCTCTAGGGGGATTTTCCTCTCAGGCATGATTTTGGTATCCACTATTTGGTTTAGTCCATCCAATTTTGGTAGTGTGTTCCGCAAAATCGCATGTGCAAAAATCAGACATTGTGCTGGAAGGTCAGGGCCTTGGTGGTGACTGAAACTAACAGAAGTTGTGCCCATAGCCGTTCCTTGCGCTGGTGGCACCCGTGGAAAAATTATTTACTGCATCTCCTCCCGACTCAAATATGAGCAAAACAAAAGCCAAATCAAAGTGAAAAATTTGGTACCTACGTGTTATAGCGACGACACTCAAGAAGATAAGTTTGGTTAATCATAAGAAAATTTACCAAAATATGATGAAAATATAATACTTTAGTAACAAAAACTACAACAGAGAATTATGGAAAGCAGGCCACCTAGTGCGCATTATAACTATCTAACCACCTCCATATATTAAATATTTAATTCAAATATACCTGCATAGTACTTTGTCTCGCTTTGGCTAAGATGATTATCTCCGAGTGAACATAGAAAACCAGTTTCATTGCAGATCAAGAAAAAGTTAGGTCGCTGTACATGTAAGTACAGGGGGTTGGGGCTACCCCCCAAGCACGTCCCGTAGCTGCAGCGCCGGGGGAAGCTTACCGGTTGCCTCCTCTTCTTTGAATGACTCTGGTTGTGCCTACTACCCTCAGGACCACAACGAGGAGGCTGTCATCGTCATCCCCTAGTAAGTGCCATGCTGGAACCCATATTTAGGCATGGAATTTCACGTGGGCTGGCATGTGAAGTCCACTTAATGAAACCATCTATAGACCCTATAATATTTTGAGGTACCACCTAGAAGACCATCGTATACGGCGATGTTACGTGTATGTCAGGTTGTATTAATTTATAAGTTCTAGTCTTGATTAATGTTTTTTTTCTCTCTCTCTGCCTGTCATTATGTCAATGAGCATTGTCATTATTTGCTTTAAATTCTTACTATCATGCCATATATGGATTTGTCTCAACATCGTTAAGAATTCCATCTGACATGCATTGTTTCTTATGTGTGTCTAATTATAACAAGGAGTTACATACTAAGCCATTTTGTGTTCACCCAAGGACATTCGTAGAGTAGACAGACTTAAAGGCGCCAAGTTATATAGGGTAATAGTGAAGTTTTTGGATGATGAAATATCTTTCTCAATTTAAAATATCCATAGTTACCCTTGGCAGGCATAGCTAGCGGATTAGTTTAAAACAAAGTAAATAAATGTACTTCGGACGCAGCTGCATTCCGAGCGCGAGTGTGACCACTCCGGGATGTGGCTAAATTCGGTTTGCAATGTCATGGATAAAAATTACGGTACTTATCGGTTTTACAATAGACACTATAGAATTCTGATCGCGGATGATGCGAACATGACTCAAGAAACTGGTCAAGCAATTTCTTTATACCATACAATTAGCTTTGACTTGGTTGGAAAATAAATTGTAGCTATATCTTATTTAAGTATTTGGTTGGTATTTTGGTATGGTTTGGTTAGTATAATATATACTATGCTTTTTTCCCCCCCCTCTTCCCCAATGTTCAAATATATAGCCCAAATTTGTTTCTAAACTAATATATTTTCTTCAGATTTTGTTTGATTTCATTAGCATTAATCGAACTTCATTTCCCGAGTGTCTACTATATAACCGATAAGTACCAAAATTACGTAACCGTATTCCGGATAGTGGAACAATCTATGTAAATTTCACTCAAAGTAGACGTTAGAAAATTGGACAAATTATGTTAAATTAAAAAAGTGGTTCAATTGGTTAAATATGTTAGACATGAAAGTTTTGCTGTTTAAACGGATATCAAAGGCTATAATATCGAGAAGTGTGCAAAGCCTCTGTCCATTCATTTTCTATTAGCTTGCTAAACGTGCGTGCTCAAATACTAAAGAAATTATTGTCAGAAAATCAATAATTTACCAGATTCTTCCACTTCTTTGCCTTCATGTGTAATTGCAAAATACATCTAATAACCAAGGAACTATTTTCTTTTTTTTGTTTAAAAGATCGAATTTTATTAAGGCTTTCAATTTGTCTTTGATCACATGAAATTAATAGGCTACAGTGGCTGTATAAGCATTTATGATGGTTAGGCCAAGAGATAAAAAAGAAAAGAAAAAATAGGATTAAGATCTGAGCCGTTCTGAGCCGTTGATGGCACATAGGGTGTCTAACCGACGTATCAGGTGTTTGATCTCTTTTACTGGGGCCGGTAGAAACACTGTCGCCCAGGCACGTACGCAGGAATTTTTTCGGGGGGGGGGAAAGCAAAACCTTCGAAACAGCAGATATTGTTAATTTTTTAATTTAGTAACTAAATAAATGCAAAAAGCACGTATATCGGAAAATACAGATGAACTTTTATCTGTACTATTGTAGCGGATGGGGGGAAGGAGACTAGAACCAGTGATTAATCTATTATATCCCACTGAAAGGGGAAATTTTAGGATTAATAGTGCAATATGGGTGCTGTGGGGGGTAGTTCTGCTATTACGAAAACGTCTTTTTTAATGAAAAATGATAGTTTTCAAAATTGATCGATTGAAAGCTGTACTTCATCCTGAAAAGGAGGGATAAACACTCTAATATCAAGGATAATTCTATTTTGCTATGGAAAGCAAACTCTCTTTGCAAAAAAACACAAAAAAAAAAAAAAAACCAGTGCAATCAATAATTACTTCGAAGAGGTTAAAAATTTAGACAGAAAAAGGGTTAATAAATGGGCAGTGACTTGACCGGATAATTGCATGCTGTGAAATCCCAAAAAAAAAGGCTTCACACATGTATCTAGATTCTTAATAAATGTCCTACTTTTGCCAGAAATCCTAAGAAACCATGGGGAAATTAAAAATGTTACAAACTTTCAGGGGGTGGGGGCGGGCCCGAAGGCCCTGCGTGCGTGCCAGCTGTCGCCATATCTTGTGTCAGCGGGAATTGTCCCCAGGCCCCTATTCGCAAGCAGAACATCAGTCAACTGTGCTATCACAGGGTATCAAAGGGCGTTAAATAAAATTAATCCACATGATGCCACTGAATTAGAACTCCCATTGTTTATTTGAAAAAAACAAGAGCTAAGAGCTCATATGGCACTTGTGACGAGGTGAGAAGAGCTAAGAGCCAAGAGATCATATGGTATGAGCTCTAACAAAATTCTATGAATCAATAGATTGATTTAAAAAGGAAAATAAGAGGCTTAATGCCCGCCAGGATTTAAAATAAGAGCTCTGAGTCACGATGTTCTTCTAAATATCAAAATTCATTAAGATTCGATCACCCACTCGTAAGTTATAAATACCTAATTTTTTCTAATTTTTCCTCTCCCTTTATCCCCCCAGATGGTCGAATCTGGGAAAACGACTTTATCAAGTCAAATTGTGTGGCTCCCTGACACGCCTACCAATTTTCATCGTCCTAGCACGTCCAGAAGCACCAAACTCGCCAAATCACTGAACCCCTCCCCCCAACTCCCCCAAAGAGAGCGAATCCAGTACGATTCTGTCAATCACGTATCACGGACATTTGTTTATTCTATGCACCAAGCTTCATCCCGATTCCTCCACTCCAAGTGTTTTTCCAAGATTTCCCCCTCCAACTCCCCCCAATGTCAAAAGATCTGGTCGGGATTTGAAATAAGAGCTCTGAGACATGAATTCCTTCTAAAAATCAAATTTCGTTAAGATCCGATCATTTATTCGTAAGATAAAAATACCCCAATTTTCACGTTTTCCTAAAATTCCGGTTTCCCCTCCAACTCCCCCCAATGTCACAGGATCTGGTTGGAATTTAAAATTAGAACTTTAAAGCACAAGATTCTTCTAAATATCAAATTTCATAAGTTACAAATACCTCAATTTTCAAAATTACCCCCCCCCCAAATTCCACCAAAGAGAGCAGATCCGGTCCGGTTATGTCAGTCACATATTTTAGACAGGTTTCTATTCTTCCCATCCAGTTTCATCATGATCTCGCCACTTTAAGTATTTTCTAAGATTTCCGGTCCCCCCAACTGCCCCCCCCCCAATTACGCTTGATCCGGTTAAGATTTAAAATAAGAGATCTGAGTTACGAGGTCCTTCTAAATATGAAGTTTCATGAAGATCCGATCACTCCTTCGTAAGTTCAAAAATACGTCATTTTTTCTTATTTTTCAGAATTAACCCCCCCCCCCAATAGAGCGGGTCCGTTCCAATTATGTAAATCACGTATGTAAGACTTCTGATTATTTTCCCCACTAAGTTTCATCCCGATCCCTCCAATCTAAGCGTTTTCCATGATTTTAGGTTCCTCCACTCCAAACTTCCCCCAATGTCACCAGATCCGGTCAGGATTTAAAATAATTGCTTTGAGACACGATATCCTTCTAAATATAAATTTCTTTGAGATCCGATCACCCGTTCGTAAGTTAAAGATACCTCATTTTTTCTAATTTTTCAGAATTAACCCCTCCCCCAACTACCCCAAAGAGAGCGGATCCGTTCCGTTTATATCAATCATGTATCCAGGACTTGTGCTTATTTTTCCCACTAAGTTTCATCCCGGTCCCTCCACTCTAAGTGTTTTCCAAGTTTTAGGTTTCCCCCTCCCAACTCCCCCCCCTCCAATGTCACCAGATCCGGTCGGGTTTTAAATTTGAGCTCTGAGCCGCGATATCCTTCTAAATATCAAATTTCATTGAGATCCGATCACTCGTTCGTAAGTTGAAAATACCTCATTTTTTCTAATTTTTCAGAAATAACCCCCCCCCCCAACTACCGCAAAGAGAGCGGATCCGTTCCGATTATGCCAATCATGTATCTGGGACTTGTGCTTATTTTTTTCATCACGTTTCATCCCGATCCCTCCACTCTAAGTGTTTTCCAAGATTTTAGGTTTCCCCTCTCCAACTCCCGCCAATGTCATCAGATCCGGTCGGGATTTAAAATAAGAGCTCTGAGACACAATATCATTCCAAACATCAAATTTCATTAAGATCCCATCACCCGCTCATAAGTTAAAAATACTTCATTTTTCTATTTTTTACGAATTAACTGGGCCCCCACTCTCCTCCAGATGGTCAAATTGAGAAAAGGACTATTTCTAGTTTAAGCTGGTCATGTCCCTGATACGCCTGCCAAATTTCATCGTCCTAGCTTACCTGGAAGTGCCTAAAGTAGCAAAACCGGGACCGACAGACAGACCGACAGAATTGGCGATTGCTATATGTCACTTGGTTAATACCAAGTGCCATAAAAACAAAGATAAATGAGGGAAAGAGTATAGCCCTTCCCCTTCATCTGATTTGTTCATTTTGATTCTAAAATTATTGCATTGTCTGAATAATATATTGAGAGTTGTTCTTACCTTTTGCGGTCTTTTGAAAGGCATTCCCTACCGGGTGAATTGAACTGTCTGAACTGTGTTTATAGTATTATAGTAAAAGGAATTGTTTCAAATGCCCTCTTCACGTATGGCCTCTGCCCATACGTGAACGGTTTTTCAATTCCAGACAATAGCCTGGAAAACTATAGAACGAGAGAAGACTACCCTTACCCAAAAACGTTTCACATAAACCAAGCAACTGAATAGAATCATTTTCATATATAAACTGAACAATATCGTGATAAGATGGCTTAATGTGGCAGTTCCAAGCGCACACAAGGCACTCATTTATTCTTTTATTAATATCTGCAGATTCATTAATATACGTTGTCCCCGAGTAGATACCCCCCTTACTCCCAACCGACTTCAATAATCAAACTACAATCGATTTGATCTGTCTAGTTATACTACAAATCCTATTATAAAAAAGCATTAAGTCCTATTTTCTTTTTCAACGATTTCTTTTTTTTTAATTTTTAAATTATATTTAGTCTATACTGATCTTTTTACTTAACTTATACTTATATTAGTTATACTTATACTTATATTATATCTATACTTATATTAGTCTATACTTCTGATTTTTTAATGAATCCATTTCTGTTCTATTTGGAAGGTTCTAAAAGAAGAAAATCTAATTTAGAACTGATAGATTATAGAGAAAAAAACCATAAATATGAAGACAGCTAAATTCGACCTGAGCAAATGTTGTGAAATTGGAATTAAAGAACATTTTTGCAATTTTGCGATTAATTAGGTTCGCCTATTACCTTAATGATAACGCTCTTAGGTCTATATCTGATATCGACATATGGTGGGATATCGGAAGTTTCAGAGCCGGTAAATTTGCATAAATTCTAATCTGGAACATATTAGGAACTATAGTGAATAACTATTTTGCTTTTTTTTAATTAGCTCCTTGTATGATTTATTCGATTGAATCAAGTTTACGGGCTCTTTTTTGAAAAATCGCTAGATTTCGAAAAAAAGCACCAGTTTTAGAACGAAAACACTATAAATCACTAGCTAGAAGAAAATCACTTGACAGTATAAAAAATCGCTAGAAATAATGGTAAATCAATAGGTGTGACAACCCTGCTTATGCCTCACTGAAGCCGAAGATAGGAAGACAAAATTTCTTATGATACACATGTGCGATTTTATCGAATATGGTAAAAACTAAGCTTAATTGACACAATGCTAGCTCTAGCTTATACTGTACAAACATCTCAAAAATAATTTTTGTTTGGATCTTTTTTTTTTGCCTATACCATCCGCGTCAAATTCAAGACAGTGTAGGGGAAAATTTTTCACCCAAATTTATAGCTAGATGCAGTATAAAAGCTATTGAACTTATTTTGGCGTTTGGTAACGTCTGATAAACCGTCAGCTGTCTCTTATTGATCTACTCAATTGAAAGTGTGGAAGTAACCATCGTTTTCCTTGTAGCCTAGTGAGTTCCATACCTACACCAAAGAGGAAGAATGAGACCACTCCTCATCCCAAGACTGGCACAAATACCCACCTCCTATCATAGAAATGTTTGTACTTGTCTATTAAACAGAACAGCCTCAAAAAGTGAAGTTAGGTTAATCCTAATGAAATATACCAAAACATGATGATAGTATAATACTTTAGAAACTAAATTGTGGAAACTAAAACAAAGAATTATGGAAATCAGGTTGCACAGAACGCATTATATTAAATACCTAGTCCAACCTAACCTAATTCAACTTATCCCCTAATCACCTCTAAATATTAACTATTTAGTTAAAATATACATACATCGTGGTTTTCTCACTAAAAATAGGCAAATCGTAACCGATTCAAACCGGTTTTGTCCCATCTCAAACAGGGTAATTCTTGAGGATGTTCTGTTTAACAGACAAGTACCGAAATTTTAAACATAGAAGTTTTAAATTTCCTGGAAATGCCTTGTCATTAGCGCTTGTCCCGAAGTCAAAATTCAGTTGCTCAAAAAGTAATTTTGAATTCAGTGCATTCTGGTTTGGAAAGCCGACACAGCCCAACTTTAAATGACAATTCAATTTCTGATCCTAAAGCTGTTTTATTGTTATTATTATTTTTGGCCTTGAAAGTACATCTTCCATTGTCTTCTCATCTTCAGCATTCATTTTTTCCTCCTTTACCTTTCTTGTTCCTTTGTTTACAAAAGCTAATTATGTTTGTTTTCCGGTATTTGTGTATGATAAGAATACAATACTATTATTGATTGTCATTAAGTGGGCTTCAGGATATTAATTAGGAAATGTATATGTAGAAGCAATGAATTATATTCACATCCTTAGCCAGAATTTTATTTGAGTGTTGGCCAAGAGGCTTGTTCTCTGGGGAAGGGGGCGTAAATTGCCAACAAAACTTCTTTTATATCCAGTTTCTTAAACATATATGTAGATGTATACCAGTATTTATCCTTCAGCATGTACCTTCCATCTCCTTCATGAAAGGTTTGTCTAAATATATAATGTATGCGTAATTTCTCGCCTTTAAAGGTGCTACTCCTCTGTAGGATTTCTTGCTTTGTACATTATTTTTTATACGTACACTTGAGAGTATAGTGGCGATAAAACATGTTCAAAAAGAGCCTTGGCGTATTCCCCCGGTCTATTTCCCCCAGAAATCCCCCGGCGGTGTTCTCCCAGGAAATTTCCCCCCACGAAACTTTCCCCCTAATAATATCCACCCATCTCCCCCCTGGATAATTCCAGATTTTCATTAGACGGAAAATTGAAAGTTATTTATTGTTGTTAAAGTGTATGTACTTTTTAACATATATTATATATGTTATATTAACATATAACATATACCATAATTTGTCAGAAGCTGTATTGTGATATCTTAAAAAGGGAGTTATGCACAACTAATGTTTACGAAAAGGTAAATATAGAGGATGAGAATTTAATTGAAAAGACTGAAGAAATACTTTTTAAAATTTTAATATTAAAATAAATGACAATGATAAAAAGTTCCCTTTCCTGTATTGGACTGTAAAATTTCATAAGAATCCCCCTAAACCACGGTTTATTGCTGGAGCAGCTAAATGTCCAACCCGCGTTGCTGCTACTGACCTTTCTTTAATTTTAAAGGAAATTGTAAATAAACTTAAAACCTATTGTTCTGGTATTAAAAAATTTTCGAATTTTAATCCATATTGGAGTGTTAATAATTCACTGCAGGTGATAGATTCTTTAACAATGGTTTCAGCTAAAAGAATTGAGTCTTTCGATTTTGCGACAATGTATACTAATTTATCACTTAATGTAGTGTTTGATAATTTAAAAACTGTTATCAAGAAATCTTTCCTCTTATCTAGTAAAAGGTTCTTAAAAATAGACAGTTATAATAAAAAAGCTATATGGACAAATTGCTTTAATACTACAGTTAACTTGAGATGTTACAGCTTGGATATGATTTTTGAGTTTTTGGAATTTGTTTTATACAATATTTATTTAAGATTTGGGGGTGATTTGTACAAGCAAATTGTGGGAATTCCCATGGGGGGGGGGGAATGCCAGCCCATTTATAGCTGACTTGTTTTTAAGTCAACTAGAATTTAAATATATGAAGGATAAGAATAATCCAATTAATTTAAAACATGCTTTGTCAAATAATAAAAGATATTTAGATGATATTTTGGTCTTAAATTGTAAGGATTTCATTGATATTTCTAAAAATATATATCCATCAGAGCTTATTCTTGAGCCTAGTCATGGCGCTGGTCATGAAGATAATTTCTTAGATTTAAATATTAATATTTGTGATAATAATAAATTAAGTTTTAAAATGTATAATAAAACGGATGATTTTTGATTTTGAAGTGATTAGTTTCCCATTCCCTGAAAATAATATACACTCAAATATCACATATTCAGCGTTTTTCTCACAGTTACTTCGTTATGCAAGGATTTGTAGTAATTATATTGATTTTAAAAATAGATGTAAAATCTTAAGCCAAAAATTAATATCAAGAGGTTTTTCTGCAAATAAATTAACTTGGCAATTTAAAAAATTTAGTTTTCATTATAACGAACTTTTAAATAAATATCAAAAGAATTATCTAGAAATACTTAAAGAAATTTTCAACTAATTTCGGAGGTTCGAGAAATGTTGTCGCAGCGCCATTTATTTTGAATTGTGTTTCTAATTGAGCGGATTTTCTTAAAAATTAGCCACACGGTAAAGATGAATTCTATCATTGTTTAGTTCATTCAGGTTTTTTGCAATGTGTTAATATTTGTGATTTGGCAAAATTTATAATATTTAGTTTATCTATTGTTGCTAAAGGGAAGGATATATTAACAGGATAAGCTTGTTTTGGTTTTACTCGGTTGTTTTACATTTGCTGTTTGTTTTTTTCTTTCATAGGCATATATTTTGAGGGTGATACCTGACGCGGGGATGCCATGGATATTCTGTGGTAGCCACAACACTGTGCTGGGTAGAGAATTTACAGTGGCGAAACCCTATATAGGCCAGTGTATTCTCCTGGTGAGCCCTTATGTTGGGTGTTGCCTCTGAATTATTTGTCTATATTATTTTTTCTATTGTTTGGTAAATGACGACTTATACTTATTGACGACATGACTGCCTGTCGATGGATTATTCTTTATGGTTGATTGTGTGTGGCTATGCTGTTTGACCTATGTGATTGTATGGATGAGTAGGGTTAAGGCCTCATTCAAGTGCTGGTCTATATAAATCACTAATTTAGGAAAACAGTCTTCCTTTTCTCCTTCTGTCTCTCTTTTTTTTTTGTGTGTGTGTGTGTGTGTTTGTGTTTGTGCTGTTGCATTGGTGATTTCTCTTTTCATGATATATATATATATATATATATATATATATATATATATATATATATATATATATATATATATATATATATATATATATATATATATATATATATATATATATATATATATATATATATATATATATATATATATATATATATATATATATATATATATACTATTATGTAACAAATGAACGAGTTGCCTAACTTACAGCCCTTGCCCTTACGGCTTAGAGGGGGTTGAAATCCCCGAAGGTATAATTACTAGACCTGTATAAATGTTGCATTCACGTTTCTACCGACACAGAGGTGGAAAGTCAAGGCGGGGCACCATTGGCCTTTTCAGGAAATTCTTCGGCAATGATTAGTAACAAGTACTACCAGGAGCTTTGTTTTCACCGATTTTTAATGGTAATTTTTCTCTTTTTCTATACAAAATGCTTAAACGTATTTAAATGCACGTATACAATGTGTCTAAATATCAGAGAACACTATCGTAGAGGTGTTGATTGCATCACCCATGTAGAAGAGCAAGTCATGCAGAAGTTCCATCTACGTGAACAATAATACCCGTCTCTGTCCACCCGGATTCCTGTAGTAAAATTATTATTAAGAACGTATTCAACAAAATTACTGTTCATCAAAAGTTCTGATTAAATAATCTGATCTTTTCCAACATTCGATTCAAAATCCAATATTTGAACTCTCAAGCAGGAAACTGAAAAAGCAGTAAGCTACCAATTTACAAGTATTAGCTAAAACATTTTAACAGTAATAAGTAACTCAATTTCCCTCCTAATGAACATCTGAAATTATCCAGGGGGAATATTGGTGGGAATTTTCTGGGAAGGGGGAATACTTCGGCTCCCGTTCAAAAGATGCCCCGTTAAAGTAGATTTAGAGCTTGATATTGGGTATATATTCTAGATTGGGCCAGAGTAGTGCTGTTATGAAAACAATAGCTTGTCGTTTTTTGTATCCCATAGAAAGTCATAAATATTACTCAAGATATCACGCTAATTCTTAGAAGCATTTTTATGGTATTCAATTTATTAGGATATCTAAGAGGTTAAAAAGTATGTTCAGTTCATGTTCAAACAAATATTTGTCTCTCCTATTCTCTTTAACACATTTCAAGCTTTAATTAACAGTGAAAAAAAAAGTCAAAATAGATTTTTTTTTCATTTCTTTGTGACTCGACTAAATTTGAATTACCATAACTAGTCTTTTCATCATGTGCTTTTTTTTATTGGAAGATCAAAGTGTAAAATTTTCTGTCCGAAATCGCTACTTTTGATATTGTAACTTTTGCTAATATATATATATATATATATATATATATATATGTATATATATTTTCAATTTTTTCATTCCTCACTGTTAGTTTTTCCAACCATTGAACTAAGTATAAGCTCAATTAATTGTTGTTTTGCATTTGTCTCATTTTTTGTATGTACTACTGAAGCTAACGATTGAATTCTCTTAAAGTGTTTCAAGGAAGCTGCACATGCGCCCCAAACAAATCCAAGACCTAATATTACCATGTCTCCACCAACCGGTGTGCAACCGCCACAGCGTCAGAAAAATCATAACCAGTTGCTCCTTCATCTACCCCGGCCTAAACCTTATGCTTCAGAAAGTACTCAAAGACCTTTAGTGATACCTGGTGATAAACACGCTCAAACTTCAGCTAAAATTTTTCTTAAGCCCTTTGAAATGGTGCAAAATAGTTCACCAGCACTTACAGAGAATTGCCTCCATTCTCAGAGTTTACAATCATATAAAAGTAATTCGTCTCATCAGCAACAAATGTTAGCTCAAAAGCGTTCATTTTTAGAGCGTCCGAATTTGGGTGGCGAAAAGTCCATGGAAGAATGCAATCGTTTAGCAGTACCAACATACCTTAATCGTAGCCTTTCTCCAATTCAACTTAGTTCAGGTGGGCTTACTTTACCTTCTGTAAACTTAAATAGAAGCCTTTCTCCATACGAGGGGAGAAGTCGTTATAGCCTTGCTTTGGATAATAGTGTCTCTTTAAGTGAAACGAGTTCGCGCAGATCCTGTGTGAATATTGATCCAAGTAAACCATTCAGCGCGTTTCATTATTTGAAATCCCAGGATGGGAGTTGTTCGAACAGTACTCCAAGTCTGAATAATAAAACCGATGGTGCAAGTACCGGAAGTTTGCCGGATAGGCGTGATTCGAATGCTAGTATGGAGGCTAATGATAGTGTAATGAATAGGATACGAAAAAGCTTTGAGCAGAAAGAGGAGTTTTTAAATAGGCCCTATTGGCCATCTCCTCAATCTCCACCTGTGCCAAAAGAATTTTATGTTCAGCCGCAAAAGTTACCAAAACCCCTTATATGGCCACCTACAACCCATAAGCTAACCCACAGCCATTCTTTGCCTAGTGATGACAGTGTTGCAAGTAGTGATAAGCCATCTCAGTCTCAAAGTGTAGATGCACCCGAGCCGAAAACAACAGTTGAACAACTTAATGTTCTAAAAAGTGTTGAACCCTGGTCTCTAGTATTTAGTGTTCGAAAAATTACTCCACCCAATCCCAACGGAAATATTAGTCCTACCCATACGATAATTAGTCCAGGTAGTGTTGGCAATACTACCCCTAGACCATTTTATGGATCTAGTTCATCTGTCAGCTCTGGAAGTGAAAGTCCTAGTGCGAGTCCGATTTCTGGCACCGTTAAACAAAAGGGCTTTGTTACAACGTTGAATGTGATTAGTGAAAATGCCAACGGGGGTGAGATAAAGAGAGCACCGCTAGCAAGGATTGATGAAATAGTTCAAACCCCGTCACCTCAGGATAAGAGTGAAGCCAAATTAACCATTACTAAGGTTATTTCATCGCAACAGGCGAGGGAGCAGAAAAAAGAGGGCACCCGAAGCACCGATGTACAAGGTATGTTTCCTTCGTTACTCATTTCAATGTTCGTTTTACTGTTATCGTTTGTTTTATCTATGGTGCTAGCTAAATCGCTGCCGTCATTCTGAGATCGAACTTAGATCCACATTTACTCTTGTCCAATCTACTACAGTATACCAGAAAGGTTAACTATAAAGTCTTAAACGCCGTGGGACTTGGCAATAATTTCAAAACGGTTGGATTCATTCCGTGGCCATTTGGATCGAAATTATGTAAGGCCTTTGACTGTATAACATATTCTGTAGTTGACATAAGGCCGTATCCAGGGAGGGGGGTTGGGGTCTTGAACCCTCAAAATTTCTGTTCGACTCATAGAAACGCAACAAAAATGCATAGGCCTATAAACAAATTCATATGAACAAATGGATATAAAGAAAACAATTTTCATGGTTTTTGTACCCCTCCCCCGAAATAATGCTGGACATGGCTGTGGGTTAACACCATAAGAAACATAGACAGATCTTAGTTTTTTTCTTTTTTTCATCAAATGGGGTTTCAGATCGCTTTCCCATCGATGGCACGTGACCTATTCATGAATGTCGAAGGCCCGAGCTCCTTACCATAGCTCCTCCTATATGAGGAAGTCCAGCTCATTTGCCCCAACAGTTGTGGTCAATTAAAGGCAAAATACCAGTGAGTGAAAGTTCTGGATAGACGAACGATTAGGAACTGTTTAAAATTTGTACATATTCCCACAAAAAAAAAACTTTTTCTTTAACGGGTTTTCCTACAATTCTTCCTTAAAAGGCCCTATTAAGGGAAGGGGGTTCAGGCCTTGAACCTCTTTCGTCTGAAATTTTTGTCCGATTAATAAAATCGTAACAAAAACGCATATAAATTTAGTGTTAGTAGTATTTTTTAAAGTTTTTGTACACCCCCCCCCAAAAAAAAAATTCTTGATACACCCTCGACTTTAAGTATACGTTATTTATATTTTTCAAGGTGTTCAACGTCGATTTTCGATTATAAAGAAGATGGCAACAGCTAATAGAAAGTCCTATGCGTCTATCAGTGAGCCCCCTGTTTTAGGAGCACCTACAGATACAAACATTAGAGCCATTTCGAAATCATACCTGACTTTAAATGGCGTTAAAGGAATAGAGATTTTTTGCAAAAAAGGTTTGATGGATGGTAGTGTCTCCCTCTTTGTTTTGCCGACGGCCCTCTATCTTTTTTCCTTCTCACTCATCAGAGTTTTTTCTGTATCTATCGATTTCTCCGTAAAAACATTTTAAAAACCATCATACCCCAAAAATAAAGGATTTGCTTTATTAGTATTTTTGGAAGACCGATCTTAAGACAATTTGATTTTTGCCTTTTATCTACACCACATGGTCGTCTTTACAGAGTCTTATTTACATATTTCCTTATTTATTTGTTATTTATATATTTTACTATTTATTTATTATTATTATTTATTTATTTTATATTAATTCATTGTTTACATATATTGCATATATATTTACGTTTATTTGTTATTACACGTATTTGCATTATTTTCAGAGGTTTATTTTCTTTACAGAGGTTTAAAAGGCTTTGTTGGTGGGCCATCTATGGGGAAAAACTATTTTCAGAGCTTTTAAGTCAATTGCTAATAAAAATGAATGTTTATACTATATACTAAACATGAAGCCACGACATTTAGGCTACCTAGGTAATTCATTTATTTTTAATAAGTATTTTTTCTAAAAAAAAAAAAAAAAAAAATTCTGCGTATAGAGCGTAAAATGTGCAGTTTTTTGTCACACGTAAAAAATGAGGTTACTCACTATTTAAAAAGGGCATAAACCGCATAACGCAAGTTGTGTGCTGCAAGTATACAACGCTTAGTGTAGATTATGTCGCTGCGTGGCACGCAAATTTCAAGTTCTACACCGAGATGTACGCCAGCTGATGAAGATTGAGAAACCCCTTATTATAATTAAAAAATCTGAGACACCTCCTCATATTAAGCCGTGATGTATATTCCCAAATATAATGACTGAGTATTAAACAACAAAAATGTATAAATTGCCCTAGCTAGCAGTTTATTTGCTTTGATTATCAAGAATAACCATTAGTCTTAGTGGACTTGCCCCTAACAGTATCGAGTGTTATAAGCAAAGGCTCGTAATGGTTTTTAATTGACGACATAAACTTAATGGGTTTTTTTTTTCAGCTAAAGGCGAGCAACTTTCTAAGAAAAAACAACATGCAAAATAATCTCGTGCCGAGCTTTTGGTTAAACAGTAAACATTTTACCTCTTTCTGCTTCTTTAATTTTAATTTCAAACGAACAATTTTAAAGCATTCGCAACTTACATTTATTTCTAGACTTATTTCCTATTTATTTATTTAAAAATTAACGACGCTTCTTGACTACTAAGGTCCCTGCGTCGGCCCTGCAATGCATTCCTGCAGCGTGATTCGATCTCTGGGTCCCGTATTACCAAGCTAAGGTCAAATCTACTGCGCCACCACAGGACACTTATTTCCTATGATTTATGTCATTTTGAAATTCAAATTTTGTTTAGAACAAATAGAATTTTTTAGTTTAACAGGAAAAAACTAATAGCGTCTTAAGTGCTGATTTTTTTTTTGGGGGGGGGGGGTATTTTAGTATTCGCTGGTTTGGGTGATTCCTGTTCCAGGTTGTTCAATCAAAACCTATTAAAAAAGATGAATTAATTTGTTCCTCTTTCTTGAAGTCTTGCATCGGAAACGGACATCATTGCAAATTTCATAGGTTCTACTGTAAACCAACATCTTTTTCCGTCTCTCCCCTTGTATTGGATTGTTTTAATATATCTTTCCATATCTGCTTCGGTCTATTTTTGTTTTAAGTTTGCAACTCTAACATTAAATTTCTTTCGTTATTCTCAATCATGCCTGTGGCATTTATATGCAACAGGTTTGAAAGTCTACTGCCCCTAACAGCCTGCACTGAAATTGAAGTGAACCCTATGGAACTTTTTTGAACGTTTTTGTAGTGACAGCCTTTATGAATGCCTCTTCCTCCTATACACCTTTCTAATATCTTCCTATCCCTATATTTATCCCTATATCTATATATATCCCTATGAAGAGTCGGAATGAAATATTTGGTTAGTGTTTTAGGACATTTTCCGTAGTAAGTCCACACGCACTGGTAAAATGGTCTTTGAACCTGTAAAATATTCCCGGAAAAAATTATAAATTCAAAGGAAAAGAGATATTGATGTGTTTAAATATAACCCTTTCTATGTTATTGCTGCCTTCAAAAAAAAAAATGCCACCCCGGGAAGTATCAAAAACACTTAGCAAGTGCCACTAGAACAATTTCTGTTCTATGCATCTTAATTTTGGAACGAGCTATTCATTAACACGCCGCTTCAAAAGTGAAATTGCCTAATAAATTTTTAAAGTATTGTCCAAAATGTGGATTTATTTTATTTTATATCTGTTTAAATTCTAACTTGTCAGAAAAAAAGAACTGTAAAAATGAATCCTTTGAGCTTTTTCTAAAGCTGCTCAATGGCTATCTTATTATTGTATTATAAACACTTTATCTCTCTTAAAATATTCTAATCCCTACTTTTTTTTTTTTTTTTTATAAAACGGCAGTTTTTAAATTCGACAGGTAAAGAAAATATAACGAGTCAGTTTATTTTAGCTAGTATTGAAGATCCCTCGCGTAATCTGCGTAGCAATAATTTTTGTTCGTTAAGTTTCAACTTTGCTCTTTACTTAAACTTTGGAATTTGCATATCAAGAATCTGTTTTATGCAATTTATTCTTGAGATCACCTAAAGCCACTGGTAATAAATACCCGTACCTTTGCCAGAGGTGCCATTTGGGGGGGGGGGAATTCCCACCCCAGATTTTCCAAGGGGCCCAAGCTTCCACCAAAAAGGGCCCTTTGCCGGCCATAATAATAACACTATTTGCTATTAACAATTTTAAACTTTGAAAGCAGGTTAGATACATATGATTATATTAATATTATAAATTCTGAATATTTGCAGTAATTTCTCTAAGTTGATAGACAAAAATAGGTCAGTTCCTGGCCTATCATTCCTTGATGGAATCGTTCCTTGTTATCTTCCAATTGCACTATATAGAAGCAATTATGCGAGCGACAAAATCGTTGTCTCAGCGGCTCCATGCCGTCACCGTCGACTTGGTTATTTCTCGATCGCGCACCCTGATTCAGGCCACGAGAAGCAAACTCACCGACCTGCGTTCAGTTGCTTCATTTGTGTCGCTTTTCAAGAAGGCTAAAGAGTTTGTAACAGAACTCGAAATTGAAGTACCTGCTGTGAATGGACCCGCGACTAGACCCTCCTCTGTTGGTCAGAAAGGACGACCTCGAAGAACCCGAAAAATCACCAAGCATCGGAAACAATTTGTGATGACTTTGACGCTAGGAAAGAATTTAATCGAATCTGGAAATTGGATGACTACTTTGGCGGATGAAATGAAGCAAGAATACTTCAAAACTTTTGACCATCTACTAGCCGAATTTGACAGAAGGTTCACAGATAACTTGCCAGTGCTGAGTACGCTCGAAGCCTTGGATCCAAGCTCAACCAAGTTTATGGACACAGAGCTGCTCAAGCGTTTCTCTTCTCTTTACGGTGAGCTGGATATCGACAGCATTTTTTCGAATCTCAAGCTGGTATTGCCAAGCGTTTCTTGCTCAATGAGGAGAAAAAGCCGGAAAACTTCCTAGACATTGTCGTCCATCTTCAGGCATTACCAGTGGCTTACTCAGAAATAATTAAAGTACTTCGTATTGCTGCCACACTTCCTGTGACAACAGCGAGCAATGAGCGTTTGTTTTCTAGCCTAGAAGTAGTGAAAAACTACCTGCTGTCTGCAACAGGAGATGATAATCTCAGTCACCTCCTTTTGATATTTGCAGAGAAGGATTTAGTAAAAAATTTAGACCACAACTAGCTTGTTGACGATTTTGCAAAGATGAAAGCTCGGCGGTTCCCCTTGTTACCTTGAATGTTATTATATTTTTTTTTTATCTTGTTATGTTTTTCCTTTTTGCAAATATATTTGATCTGGAAGATTTCTGCTGAAGGGACACTGAGATTTTGGTTACAACCCTCAGCATAACAATGAAGGTTACTCTCACCGACGTATTGTTTACTTAAATAAGAAAGTTTCTTGCTGAGGAATGCCAGCCTGTAGTCTGGGTGAATTTTCCACTTTCAGTTTAATCACTTAACCTCGTTGATTGTATTCTTCGTTGTTATAATTAATCTTAGAGGTCAGTGTGGCTGAGTTCCACATTTGGTTACAATACATTTTCAAGCAACACACGGGTGCAGAAAATGCATTTTTACTTAGAATATTCGACCAATGTGCTGCCAAAACCCGGATTTTTCTTACGCGACACAAAGTGAATCGGGGGGGGGGGGGGGGCAGATGGAGTTTATGCCCACCCCAAGATTTGGCCCAAATGGCGCCTCTGACCTTTGCGATAATGTTTCTGTCTTTAAACTGTTGGTGAAATCTACCCAGTATATTAATGAATTTTAATCAAAATGTATTTTTCATCAGATTAAACATTCAAATCAGTTTGCTGATGTAATCTAGACAAAAAAGAGTATGACAGTGAGTACGCTGGTGCGTAGACATAATTCATAAGCCTCAGGAACCTAATAATTAATGATTGTTTTTAAAATTTGTTTTCAAAATGGAATAAAAGTGCGAAATAATTTCTGTCTGGATAGCCGTTCCCAGGGTTGGTGGTGCCCGGGGAAAAATTAGTGGTAAATGTCTGTTCTAGCACCTATGTTATAACGCTTATGTACATAGAAGCTAAGTAGAACCGGTTTTCACTGAACTTGTGATCTCTATTGAATGCAATATATTTAGTTTGCGATCTGTATGATGAAAATTTTATGTTTTAGAAACAAATTTTGGCTATATATTTGCACATTGGGGGGAGGAGGGGGTTTAAGTGTAGCGGGTCTGCATGCAAAATGTGTTTGGTACAATTATTATGCATATTATGAAGTAATAATTGTCTCTAATTCCACACTGTCCAAATATTTTACCCCACCCTTTCCCCCTCTAATGTGTAAATATAAAGCACAAAGTAAAGCATTTTGTTATGTTTCATTAGGAATGAGCGTCAGAAAACAGGTATTATATTTTCATCACATAGATCGCATACTTGATGAAAACCGGTTCCACTTAGCTTCTATATACATTAAATAAAAAAAAGTTTTTTAAATGAAAGTAAGGAACGATATTAAAACTTAAAACGAACAGAAATTACTCCGTATCATATTAAAACAGTAAAAAACTTTAGCCCCTTTCATATACGGATTAAATTTTCTCAGGCTCATAACTTTTGATGGGTAAAACTAAACTTGAGGAAACTTATATATTTAAAATCAGCATTAAAATCCGATTCTTTTGATGTAGCTATTGATACCAAAATTCCATTTTTAGAGTTTTGGTTACTATTGAGCCGGGTCGCTTCTTACTACAGTTCGTTACCGCGAACTGTTTGATAGGCGCTATAACAGACAATTACTAAATCAGTTACAGCGCCCCTCTCCTGATTCAAATATAACAATAAAAAAGTCAAACCAAAATGAAAATTTTCATCAAAGTAGGCAATCCCTTAGCCGTGGCATCCTTAGCTGCGGCGGCCCCTAAGAACGGCTCTGACTATAGGCAAGTGTTCTTGTTACTGCGCTTCAAGGGGGAGCATACAAGAAGGGGGAAATATGACGTTATATTATTGCTTTGTCACTGCGAGTATACTGAGTATATACGAGTATAATGATAAAATTTGGAAATATTTGGAGGTACTTGTGCATTATTGAGAACACACTCAATAAGTGAAGTTAGGTTCTTTCGTGAATCAAACTATGATGCGAAAATCCGATTTTTCAGGATAAGAGGTTGTTGCCCACAACAAAACGTCAATGAACACAACATGACTTTATGTTCTTACGAGAAAAAATATTTTTAGAAGTTTAACAATAGGCCATTTTTGAAAAAAGTCAATTTGTGTGTAAATACGTGGTTTTCTGACAATAGACTACCATTTATTACGGAAGTTTGTTTCATTTATTTCTGGGTTTGTGAATTGACAAATCTGGCCCGGTGTAAACGAGAGCTAGTCATTTCTAAGAAGACAGTTATCGACTGGAATATCTACCTCCATAAAATGTGGATGTTGTAATTTTACAATTTTCCTAATAAAGTGTTCTATTTTCATCATATTTTGTTTTATTTCATTAGCTTTATCAAAAGTTTAGGCCATATATTTGCACATTAGGGGGGTGGAGTGCATTAATCAAATACCTAACTTAACCTAACCCAACCGTCTCTCTATATAAAATATTTAATTAAAATGTACCTGCATCGTAGTTTGTTTTGCGAAAGAACCTAACTTCATTTATTGAGTGTGTTCTGAATAATACAGAAGTACCTATTTGAATATTCGGAAGGAGTTGAAAAATGTCTCACAAATTTATCAACTTTATGTGACAAAAATAGGTTGGATGAAACCAAAATGCAATCAGTTAGTGATTGCTAAAGAAAAATAGACCTTCAAAGGAAAGCTACTTCGAAGGTGCTTGGTACCATAAGTTTTCAATATTTAACTTAAAATATTAGCATAAGCTATTACTTTTTAGCATAAAGTTTTAGCAGTTTGGTGGCCTCTCCTACCAAAAATTAATTGCATATGGAAGACTCTCCCAGTTAAAAATTGAATTATCATTTGTTTCTAATGTATAAAAAAAAACTGAAAAAAGATCCCTCTGGTGCAAAAAAAGTGATTTTCCCTGTTGTTCAAGCTAATAGATTGCCCTTTTTGTTAAAGTCAAAGGACTGTAAGTTTCCTGTGTAAGTTTTCGGCCAAGACAATTTCAATGGTGCACTTTTGTTTCAATCTGATACTATTTTTACAGATTTTAGGCTGTTTTTCGTTTACTATGGACCCATGTCGTCTTTTACTAGGTCGCAGCTGCTGCTGCAACCTAGTAAAAGATTTTCTATGAGCTCTTATTGGGGAAAGTTATCAGAATATGAACATGATAGCTTCATTCCTGCTCTGAAGAAATATTTAACTTTTTTATTTTTATTGTTTTGAACAACTTCTTATGTTATTATTCTTACTTTCTATGTTTCAAATCCTTGATGTCTATTCTTTCGAAAGAGGTTTTACCTTTTAAGGTCTTGAATCTTCGCCCAGTTTTTATATATTCATAACATACATGAAAATTATGACTCGACACTTCATACAGATGTAGAACTTAAAAAAAAATTCCTGGTTCTTTCAACTTCCTGTTTTCCCCACTTAGTTTCTGAAATTTTTTATTGAAAGAATTTATGAAGTATATGAGCATAGTTATTCTTATTGCAGATTCTCCGAGATTTCGTGATACAGATATTTCTTATGGCGTTGGCATGTCTGGTAATAGAACTGTGATAATTGGAAGTAATAAACTTCATTGTGAACCTCCTTCTGAACACAAGGATGAGCAACCAAAAGATGAAACTGGTTTGTCTTCTTATTTTGTATTTTATTGTAGTTTAATGTACTCGTTTACGACAAAAATCTATTTATGATGTGCATTTGAAAAATCTAACTCGCCTACTTTTATTCCCGTTTCTTACCGGTTTAAAATTTCATTCAGGAACACAGGAGAAGCAATCAGGTACTAAAAAGGCGGGACTATTTGTCTTCCCATTCTGACAAGCGACAAGGGTGACAAGGGTGAGATGAATGGTTAACAAAATTATGTCACAGGCTAAACCACTAAAATTAAAGCAAATTTTTAACCACAGAACTATAGAAAAACAATGTTTCTTTTTCTCTTTCATTATATGCTGCTATTTCATCTTCCGATTTTTATCAAAAGGAGAACTATTTAAAAAAAAAACTACTTTACAAAAATAGTCCAAATACCTGCCTTGCTTTCCTTTTTCTTTCTAATGAAAGGGATGCTATTATATACTAATCTAGAGTGCAAGGTGATAGCTCTCTCTTAAAATAGCTGATTTGACGACATAAATAACATAAAAAAATAGGACCGTGCTCTTTCACGCATTAAATGTTGCTTTTGTCTTCAAATTATGGACCCTAAACGTCAACGTGTGGCTCCTCCTGCCCATAAGTATGCTCGGCCAAAAATAAATAACAGGTTTGACTTTAGCCTATTGATTTTTTTTTTTTTTTAATTCCTCTCCTTGTTTAAAAATTTTTTGGTTAATTCAGGTTTAGAGTTTAAGGAAACCAAATTACATGAGGAAACTATCAAAGGTCTAATATACCGTTTATGGTTATGTTTCGGTATTGTTTTATGTTCATACATAAAGTTCACTTCACCGCATTTTGTGCAGCTTTTGTCAAAGAACTGCCTACTTTTCAAACTCGAAGAATGCTTACAGAAAATGCAGAAAGACAAAATCGTTTAGATTTGCCCTTTTCTTACAATTTTTCGTTAGTTCTGGCAAATTTATATTTATCACTGCATTTACTGTATCTGAGGTTTTGAACTAGTTCGCCATAAAGCCGACATATATCAATTTGTTGCAAGAGGCAGGGACGTTTCCCTCCCCCCTTCTTTTCAGAAAAATCCAAATTTATCCCAAATTTCTGGGCACTTCTTATTCATATTGTCAAAGATTTTTTTTTATCATTGCCCCCTTCCACCTGTAAAAGTGTGCCCAGCAAAATGGTACTCTTTTGGTAACCCTTCCAGTGCAGTTTCTCCAGCCTTAGAGTAAATTATTTTATATTGGAGCATTTGCAGAAATTATTTCGTTCCCAAAAGCTTAGTTTTTTTTTTTTTTTTTACATCAACTACACACAACAACAAAAATGAATCTCGCAAGGCCAATTAAGCTTTGCAAATAAGAGCGGTGTAACCAATTTAAGAATTAACGATGCTTCTTGACTACTAAGGTCCCTGCGTCGGCCCTGCAGTGCATTCCTGCAGCGTGATTCGATCTCTGGGTCCCGTATTACCAAGCTAAGGTCAAATCCACTGCGCCACCACAGGACAGGGGTGCAACCAAACTCGCCGTTCTTCAACTCTTCAAATATGCCGCCCTTTATTCGTAAACCTTGCCAAGCCATCTTAAACTTTCTCTAATTATATCCCTGGAAAGTGGATATGAAAATTATTTAAATGTTAAAATAAACGCAATGAGCTTTTAGGAATGAGATAAGTAAATATTTATGATTGTCTTAAAGTAGTTTCCAGAATGCTTGGTAAACACTATTCTGGCAAATGATAAAGAAGAAGGAGTCACCTTAAGAGGCCAAAATACAATTTGCGAAGGAAGCTAATCTCTCACGCCATCTGTTTCTTGTAATTCTTGATCGGGCATCATCCTAAGACTAGAGTAGGTTTTACAATTTAGCTTTGAAAAAAAAAAAAAAAAAAAAAAAAAAAAAAAAAAAAAAAAAAAAAAAAAAAAAAAAAAAAAAAAAAAAAAAAAAAAAAAAAAAAAAAAAAAAAAAAAAACACGACCACTGTACCAAATCCAAATGCTGCGGTTTTTCCGAATTACAAGAAACTTTTTAGAACTAAAGTTAAATGCATTTTTAGCACCAAAGAAGGCAATTAATGTGCTTTTTTACAAGTGGGTCTTTAGAAAACCAAGGAAAGCCAGTGTTATTTTCTCAATATATGCATTCCGTTTCGAAGGAGACATGGGCCACCTTTGGAAAAGATCATTTACAAGCATTATATGATCAAAATCATGTATTTTTGAACATTTTTTTTTTTTTATTCTGGATGTATGGTTTCTGGTAAAGAATGTATCGATGACCATTGTCCTCGCCCTGTAGCAGCCTGATCCTAAGTTAGAGGCATATGATGAAAATATTGGATATTTTGATGTCTGGATATTGGTTCGAGTCCTGGTGTTGCTGGTTATTTGATTTCGAACGGGTGTCAATGGTGTAACTTTAAGCTCAGCCAAAGTCGACCCAGCTCTTAATGGATACCTGGAGAAATCTAGGTGAAAACGAGGGAAGCGTTGGACTATTTGCCCCATACCATGCTTTGTATTCCCGGCCGAAGGGAGTGAACCAAAAGATCGGTACCTACGCAACGCAGACCATTGATCAGCATACGAATTTTTTTTTTCTTGGGTGATGTTATAACTAAGAATAGATGCTGCAGGAAAAGACTTTAACAGTAGGAAAAATAACTTTCGTTTTAACTCACCCTTCCCTCTCCCCTAACAAAATTCTGGATACAGCCCTGATTGTTGCTCAATTCTGAAACCCATGAAAGAGCAAGAACACGTGAGCAAGAACATAAAGATATTCATGATGACCATAGTGAATCGAGCCAAGTGTATGACAGATGCATAGGCATCAAAGGAAGGAGAAAAGTATGCACAATATGTTTTAGAGAAATTGCTAAATAATAGGCATGCAACCAAGTGACGAGGCTGAAAAACTACTCTCCATCATTGAATTGACACGAGTCCACTCAGCGTGCTTGTGGTCAAAGATTGACTTCGATGGCTCGGACTGTCCTCGGGATGTATGAAAGCCCTTTCCCAACATTGAATTTACCAAGCTGTGTGCAGAGGATGACTTGCTGGAACCATATTCCGCGATATCCACACATGTAATCCCCTTCCAACTTGGAAACGTAGACCAGGCGGCCAAAGAAAGAATCTCTGTCAGACATTCAAGCATGACCTGGATTTTTTGGGGTGGCTTCCGCGGACATTGCCGTCGTTGGAATAATGACTGACTGAAGATTGTAGAAGAGTCTGCTGCTGACAGATCGTGCTGGACTACGTCGGTCATCCCATCGTCCGTTGGTTCTGGGCAGGATGGATTATCGTCTGGTTCCCGTCGAAAGTAATTTAAGTCTGGAGAGGATAGATAAAAAAAGCGAAAAACTCTAATTTAGACTGGGATATGATAACGAAGAGATGTCCTAAATCTATAGGAATTTCTTGGTGACCTAACCAAAAACTTGAAAAGGGCTAGATTAAAGAGGTGTGTCCGATCAAAAGTAATTTAAGATAAAAAGATAAAACTGAAAAATTAGAAAGAAAAAGAAATATTCCGTTACGATCCAGAAAGTAACCCCAATAAAGTAAAATCGTTTCGTCTATGGAATCCAGGAGTTTACCAAAATAAAACAACAATCAATTAATAATGGAGAAGTTCCAGCTAAGTCACAAAGTAACTATCGGCTATTTGTTCTTCATTTTTGCTGAAGATACTTTGTTGGTTCTGCTCAGAAAATAATTGGAATTTGGGAAAACGGCCAAACCAGAAACTTCAAAAGTTTGAGATGGGATGTTTTTGAGTATGTTCCCCTCAGCTGCTGAGTTGTTGTAAAACTTACTTTTACTATGTGTTTTACTTTACGGTTTTGCTTTTTAGTTTGATTTTGATTGATCATTGAGCTGTTTAGCAAAATGAGAAAAAAAACGCGCACATAATATATTTGGTGGAAGTTGTAATATAGTAACGACTGTTTATGTATATTAACCCTTTGGGTCAATATTTCGGAATGTGAATTCTGTTAGAGACTAATTTAGCGGTAAAAGTTGTTTTTAAAGGCCTCTTCAAATGTTGAAGCCTTTTGTGTTTGCTAAGTTTGCTATTCGTAAATTGGCCCTTTTCTTGACGGAGGAACGTATATAAAAAAAAATGAATAAGCTTATCGAAGTAGAATACCACAGAAAATACTTCTTTTGGTACGGAAGGATAAAAGTTGAGAACCCGTTGTTTTTATCTTAGTGTTTACGTTTTCTTTTTTTCCTTTTCATCGTGACAAATTTTACCTGTTAGACGATCTCGAGGGATGTTCAAATAACCACGACGAGGAAACTCCTCCAACTTCCCTGGCTGAGGACTATGACAGGAGATTTGTCCTTAGACAAAATTCCTATCGATACGCCATGCGATCTTATTGGTCAGGTCCGTTTTCAATTAGTTCAATGGGCATGCTAGGGCATGACGGCTTATACCCATTGCTTCAGATGACCCATTGTTGTTATTTGGAGGGGTTAATTTAATTTTTTTATTTGACGTTTGGTTTTGCCACTTTTTCCTTTTGCTTTTTTGCAGGGAATTTATGCATTAAAAGTAACCTAGTTTAGCGTTCCTGATCCTTTTATACCCGACCTCCTGACATAATAAACATTTCATAAATTGGCTGACATTTTAGACAAAATTAAAGACAGGGAAAGCCGCTCATCAATCTAAAATCCAAATTGTTTATATTTATTTAAATTAATTATTATATTTATTGAGGTTTTATATTTATTGCATATTATTAATATTTATTGCAGCGTTGTGTTAGATTTATCAAATATGGCCACGATTCCAGCTGAATTAGTTGGTAATGTCTTAGTAACTATTAGGTTTTTTTCCAATGGTATGTCCTGATTAAAACGCCACCTGTGCTGTTTTCCTTGCAAACTATTATCTTTAATATTCAACTTATGAAATCTGACATTTCTTATTTAATGTATCTATTCAGATGATCGAGACTTATTTCTTCAATTGCCTATATATGAGGATTTAAGTGAACTTGTGATGATCTGCAACTGCTGCCCTGGTCACAGACGGGGGATTTTCAGTAAATATGGGGAAACAAAGTGCAATGCTCAGAGGGAAAAATCTGTTACATTTTTTACTTAAGTTTTTTGGATGGGAAAAGAACAAGAAAAGACAAGATACCAAAAAATCATTAATATTAAGAAAGTGATTCTGGTTGAAGTTAAAGTGCCAATGAGCATTCATCTTGTTTTATTTGTATTTTTTTTTTTGCTATGTTTTGTGATTGATCTACCCTACCTTACCCAAAAGTTAACGATCTACTTCACATTCCTGTGAACTTTTACCATTTTATTTTTATTTTTCGGTCTGAATCTTGAGCAATTATAGAGGATGCCTGTTTTGTTTTGTAAGTAATGGGACATATAAGTAGCTTATCCCCTTCTTTGTATTGAAAGTAGGTCGTATTATCTTAAAATGCTGAGAAATTAAGGACCAACTCGGTCAATGGTTTTGGGTAAAATTTTAGTTGCCCTCTGTCGATGAGTTGCTAACGCCGAATCGGATCGTTAGATTCGTCCATGACCTCAAATGAGACCCTATCTGGATCGATCCTTGGATGTACCCCCTCACAAAGTAGTTTCGATAGAGTTGAGTTGCTAACACCAAAACGGATCATTAGATTCGTCCATGACCTCAAGTGAGACCATATTTGGATTGATCGTTGGTTATGAAATCTCACAAACTAGGTCTAATTAGTTCTGCCAGATTCACGAGTGATTCGGGTATCCTCGAGAATTCGCCCTTATTGACCCTTTGACTCAAGACTACAATGTCAAGTAATCCTATTTTTTAAGGAATCATTCAACATTCAGAACCCAACTCTAAATTAGAACTGATACAGACTCATTCGACTAAAAGACTAACTCGATTTTGACCGACAGGCTTAGGTATAAAAAAAAAAAAAAGAAAAAAAAAGCTCGAGTTAGTTTCAAAATCTATATATATTTTTTTTTTTTCAATGTACAACTCTTTCCTTCATTCGAGATTTTAGGTTAGTGGCATCTGGAATAGCCCATTTTCTAATAATTTCCTTCGTCAAGGACGTGCGTCAATTCATGAAACTTGGGGAGGGGGCCATTATGTTGTCTTTAAGAAAAAGTATTTTTTGAAGTCTAGAGGAGCCAAGTGTATTTTCTTCCCTCTACTCTCCCTAATTGACACCACTGGTCAAGGAGGAAGTTGCATTCCTCCTTATGAAATACCAGAACTCCTTGCTGAAAAGATTCGTTTGCAATTAGCTAGTTTCTCAATGACAATTACACTCTTTCATTGGCCTCTGTAAATAAATGTGCCGTTATCTTTATCATAAATTTGTTATACTGTATTTCTGCATCCAAGTTAGGAATTGGGTAGATTTAGAAATCTAGATGCATGAAATCTTGTCAGAGGAGGGTTAGAATAATTTTTTTCTAGATAAAGGATTGGGGGGGAGGGTATTGGAGTTTTTCTGAAACCTTAAATATCATACAAACCCAATAAAAATAACATCTTGATTAGATAAGGATTATTTAAGATACCCGTAACAAAAGTATAAAAGTTCAGAATAGGGACGAAACCTTTTAATCGACACTGAACAGATACAAGATTTTTTACTGTATATTTCGAACACATATACAGTATTCATCAACAGCAGTAAAACTCCTGATGATGAACAGTTAATGCTAATGATGATGATCATCATTACTGTTGATGATGAGCTGATGATGATGCTAATTAGTTTATTAGGTATAAAATTTTGTTTGTTTTTGTTCATGTCTTTTAGTTTTACTGCTGAAGATGAGTACTGTATATATGTTCGAAATATCCAGTTAAAAATTTTATATCTGTTCACTGTCGATTAAAAGGTTTCATTTCTGTTTTGAGCTGTTATACTTTCGTAATTTAAAGGCAGTATGGTCTTCGAAGTTATATACCCCTAGCAGGGAAAGACTTTACCCTTAAAATTATGTGAATTTGTTTAAGTATACTTGATGGATCAGGAAGGATACCCCTCCTGCATTTTCTCAGTGATTTAAAAATATCCCACCCCTTTTGAAAAGCCTTTGTAAAGAAATTACCTTTCAGTTTTAACCCGCACTCTTTCCCCTACCTTCGAATAAATCTTTTAATACCTCCTATAACCCCTAAGAGTTGGGTCGTGTGTTTGTCTAGGCTCCAGAAGTTTTGATTTGCATTTGGTAGAGTTAATAGTTAACTAGAAAAAAACATGGTAGCGATATAAAGAACAATATTTTTTGGACAATGATTAATTAAATTGATTTGGCCAAACTCTAAGCTATGTGCTTCGCCCAATTCATTTCTTTGCATCGTTTAATAATTAAAGCTAAAACTATAGTCGGTGGAAGAAAAAGGATGGATGCCCCCTCCCTCAATAAAAAAAATACAGTAAAAACTTGAGACCAACAAATAGAAATTGAAGACTCGATCCACAAGTAGTGTAAACCGGACTTAATCATACACAAACCACTCTGTAAGGTATTTTAGAAAGCAGTTGAGAACTTGTTCGTTTAACCTGATATAAGCGGTTCATTCTAAGATTTTGCGCTTATGAAGTTACACATCAACATTTACTTCATAGGCTCCTAAAGTTTTATACTCCTCCCCCCTCTCTTTTAGACTCATTCTGCTTATTACCTCTTGGTATTCTCAATTTATGTAAAATTAGTAGTACAAATAAAATAGAACGCTTGTTTCCTCAAATGTCTTTTATGGCTTTCAGCTCGGGATGGAATTAAGCCCTCCCTAGCAGGCTGCTGGACACTTGGATTCGGACAGTATTGAAAGAAAATGATATATATATATATATATATATATATATATATATATATATATATATATATATATATATATATATATATATATATATATATATATATATATATATATATATATATATATATATATATATATATATATATAACAAAAAGAGAAATCACCAATGCAACAGCACAAACAGATTAAAAAAAAAAGAGAAAGAAGGAGAAAAGGAAGACTGTTTTCCTAAATTAGTGATTAATATAGACCAGCACTTGAATGAGGCCTTAACCCTACTCATCCATACAATCACATAGGTCAAACTGCAATATATATATATATAAATATATATTATATATATATTATATATATTATATGTATATATATACATATATATATATATATATATATATATATATATATATATATATATATATATATATATATATATATCTATATATATATATATATATATATATATATATATATATATATTTATTCATTTATTTATTTATATATAATTTGTCACTGACTGAACCTCAGACTAAAATATACATTGTGATATGGGAAATTGAACCTCTCGTTCTTCTGATGGAATGAACAGAATTTAGAAAAATAAAATAAAAATACACATTTTTGTGTTTGTTTTCCCTCTCTGTTTGCTTGTTTTGTCTTTATTTCTTTTCTGTTGCAGATATAGCTTTAGATGTTGCTTTTACCTCTTTGTTATGTTTATTTTATTTTCGTTTTTAGATAAGCATGCTCGTCTTGTCCGACCCTCAGACTTGTGTTTTTCCCTCCCACCTACACCAGATAGCTTAGATGAGAGTTTGGATAATTATTTTGTTTCTCCTCTATCCACGCCGGGGTCTATTGCCTCGGACTTTGGTGAAACTGTTCTTGAGCAGTTTGACGATATGCTTGCCTCATTTTCCACAAGAGCCCAGTTGCTTAAAAGCTCTCACGAAGGTTTGTTTTATTTTATTTTATTTTTTTGGATTTTTTTTTGTCTTTTTGCAAACAGGTGGTTATTTCCAATTATGTTTATAAAACCTCTCTATCAGAGGTCTACGGAGAGGGATGGAGAGGTTGGGGCCCGCATTAACCCCACCAAATGCTAAACTCCAGGGTTTCTGGAAAATTCTTGTTTAAATTACCGAATAAACTTTTTACTCCCCCCCCCCCAAAAATTCTTACGTAAGTGTCAGTTCTCTATTATTATTTTTAGTCTCAGAAAACGAAAAATTGGCTTAGGGCAGTTGGTCTCCATGATTTTTGTACTGCTCAGTCTGTTTTCAACTCATGGGCAATATTGTCTTAATAGGGAGGGGAATTTCCTTAACTCAGTAGCCTCTGTGACGGTAGTGAACCTGCTGTAAAAATTCAAATAATTTGACTCCTGACACAAATGTAGGAATCCTTACCGTTGGCGGGATTTGAGAAAATGGGGAAAAACTACAAATGCTGCCTGAAAAGCAGCAAAACTAAGGAAATAAATATTTTTTTTTTTTGGTTTTAATAATCCCACTTAATGAAACCAGTTCCAAGAGTTAATTCTTGAAAACTTTTCCGGAAATAGAAAATTTTGAAATTTATTTTAGCCAAATCATTTCAATATGCTGTGCTAATTTTGAATGTTTTAATAATCATCAAAGACCTGGACAAAACTAAAATGCAACTAAAGGAATGTACGGAGAGACCGCTTTCTGCGGATAGGTAGGATCAACGTATCCGAAAAATTC